>NW_015176590.1:51646-74814 GCF_001447785.1 Gekko japonicus | reverse complement strand
AATCTTGTAAACCTCAATCATGTCAACCCCTCGAAGCTGCGAGCACAGTCCATCAGTGTGTGATCAGACACAACTTCGGTTGAGTTGTTTTTGTGTGTGCGCGCCTTTTGTTTCCCATGCCCTTAAATGAGGAATCGATGAATCGCACCTCCACACTGAGGGCTCCCTATGGAGTTTGCGATGATATGCCTACTGTGTGTGTGGGGGGGGACCGGCACAGAGTCGGGATGGCCTGATCAGACCATCCCAATGGCATGAGAGAGCGCTGAAGCGATCAGACATGGGAAAGGCTGTCCGTGGCCCATCACAACCCGTTTACTACCGGATTTTCCCCGATGTCTTTTAACTCCGCTTCTGCGGCGGAGCAGAATGGGTTGCCGATGGCTGCAGGGTGCTTCCCGGATGTTATTGTCTGATTGCACCCTTTAAATCTGCCCGGCATTCACGCCTATGTCGGGTCTAATTGTGCATGTGATCGCAGCCTCAGTCACTTCACGCACACACACGCTGATCAAACCAATCCTGAACTCTCCTTAAAAGCGAAAATGACTGAACTGAGGCTTTTGTGCTTTGGTCACATCGTGAGAAGACGAGACTCGCTGGAAAAGACAATAATGCTAGGAAAAGTTGATGGGAGTAGAGGAAAAGAGGAAGACCCAACAGGAGATAGACTGAGTCAATCAAGGAAGCACGGCCCTCTGTGGGCGAGACCTGAGCAAGACTGTGAATGGCAGGACGTTTTGGAGGCCATTCATTCATAAGGTTGCTGTAATTCAAAAGCAAGTTGATTGGCACTTAACACACATATTTTCGGAGGGAACAACCATGATCTGAGGCAATGGGTGTTTAATGAAGATGCCATCATAGTTTATTCTTTAATCATGCAGTCAAAATTTGCTCCCTGGTACAAAGACATAAAGAAAGATTATTTAAGAGTTGCATACCTAGTAAATATTACCACATATAAGCTTAGAACAGCATGTACAGCATTGCGTTTCCAGACTATGCCAACAGAATTACTCCTGGGACGATACTTAAAAATACCCCAGGAACAATGTATTTGTATCTGTAAAACTCCTGTGGAGGATCTTTTTCATTATGTCATGGTCTGCCCATTGTACTGGGAACTGAGATGTAAGCTCTTGACTGCAATAACAGATCAACTGCAAATTTTTTCTGACACTGATAAATTAATATTTCCGCTGTCAGACGCAGAACCTACAGTTTCCTATAGGGTAGCACTCTTCACCTTAGCGACCAGTAAAATCAGGGCCAAGAACATAGGAAAATGAAGTGAAATTGAACTGTAAAACAGCAATGTGAAATGGCCACGTTTGAGGCTGTGTATGCATTTCTGGAGATGGGAATCTATATTTAAGATTTTAATTAATTTAAATACTGAATGTGCAGATTTTAGAGGTTATTATATTTTAAATCTAATTCAAATTCCAGTGCTGTAAGTTGTCTAATTTGTATATTGTTTAAATTTAAATTTTAAATTGTAATGGCCAATGGCTACACAATAAATTTTACTACTACTACTACATATTTTTGTAAGGTTTTTATTGGAAATTTAACATCAGATACAGTGGCTCAAGTGGTTAAGATGCTGAACTGCAGGCTGTGGAAGGTCAGTAGTTCAACAGTTCGAGACCCGGGTGCCGCAAGACGGAGTGAGCTCCCGTCTCTAGTTCCAGCTCCTGCCAACCTAGCAGTTTGAAAGCAAGAAATTGCAAGTAGATAAATAGGTACCACTTTGGTGGGAAGGAAACAGCGTTCTGTGCGCCTTGGTGTTTAGTCATGCCGGCCACATGACCACGGAAACGTCTTCGGACAGCTCTGGCTCTTCGGCTTTGAAACGGAGATGAGCACTGCAACCCTAGAGTCGGATTCGACTGGCTTTCGAGCAAGGGAACCTTTACCTTTACCTTTTACAGTGACAATAAACTGTCATAAACATATGAGATCCTAGTAAATAATCAAGCATCAATAAATTAACATAGTAAAACGTCTATAACACCATTCTAATCAAAAAGGTCTTTGTTTTGAGCAATAACATTTAAAACAGGGCACTAAAAATGATAATAATCAAGAGAGGCAGAGTAAAGTTCTTTATCTGAGGTTTGTATCAGCATCCTCTCCATTGGGAGATAATCCCATATGTTCCTGTACCAATTGGGGGTGATTAACACACATATCCCTGCCAACCTAGCAGTTCGAAAGCAAGAAATTGCAAGTACATAAATAGGTACCACTTCGGTGGGAAGGTAGCAGCATTCCGTGTACCGTGGCATTTAGTCATGCCGGCCACATGACCATGGAAATATCTTCGGACAGTGCTGGCTCTTCAGCTTGGAAACGGAGATGAGCCCTAGAGTTGAATTTGACTGGCTTTTGAGCAAGGGAAACCTTTACCTTTATCTTAATACACATATAGCAAAAGTCCACATGGTCAAAGCGATGGTATTCCCAGTAGTCATGTATGGCTGCGAGAGTTGAACTATAAGGAAGGCCAAGCGCCGAAGAATAGATTCTTTTGAACTAAGGTGCTGGAGAAGACTCTTGAGAGTCCCTTGGACTGCAAGAAGATCAAATCAGTCAATCTTAAAGGAAATCAACCCTGACTGTTCCCTGGAAGGCCAGATACTGAAGCTGAAGCTCAAATACTTTGGCCACCAAATGAGAAGGGAGCACTCCATGGAGACGACGACCCTGATGCTGGGAAAGACTGAAGGTAAAAGAAGAAGGGGACAGCAAAGGATGAGATGGTTAGACAGTGTCATCAATGCAACGAACATGAAATTTAGCAAACTCTGGAGCATGACGGAAGACAGGAGGACCTGGCGTGATGTGGTCCATGGGGTCGCGAAGAGTCTGACTCGACTGTGCGACTGAACAACAAAAAACACACATATTTAATTCACTGTCCATCTCCATTTTGAAACCATACATACCACACGTTATCCTTATCTTCCCTTTCCTTACACTTCATAGAATCATACAGTTGGAAGGGACCTCTGGGGTCATCTAGTCAACCCCCCTGCACAATCCAGGAAATCCACAAATCCCTCCCTCTCCACACCCGCAGTGATTGCTTTTCCACACCCAGAAGATACCAAAAAAACCTCCAGGATCTCCAGCCAAACTGAGCTGGAGAAAAATTGCTTCCTGACCCCAAAGTAGCGATCAGCATTTCTCTGGGCGTGTAAGAAAGGGCCACACGCTGAAACTCTAAAGGGGGGGGGAGACAAACGCGTTCAAAAGAGCTGAACTCCTTCCAGCTTCCCCTTCCCCCTGACATATTTGGCTAGCGTCATTGAGATTTGGCTAAGTGGGTTCAATCAACTGTTTGCAGTCTATTATGGTTCATAATCCCTATTCAAGATGAAGTGCAGTGCGGCCTAATGAATGTGGGTAATGGAATCTTTGTGTATGTATTTCCGCAGCAGGGTGCAGATTAGCATAAGTGTCATGTTCTGATGGTACGCTGGCTACACTTTCGGAGGCACTGCATGCTCTGGGAAATTCTCCCCCCCCCCCTCCATCTGGATAATACTTTAAGATAGATGTGCTCCCCACGTGCATAAGGAATGCATCAGTTTTAGGAAGTGCTCTGGAAAAAGAAAGAAAGGACGGCTCTGTAATAGATCTCACCTGGACAGGCATTAGGAGAAAACGGCTCTGCACTCTGGCTTTTAAAAGGCAGTATTGAAGACAAGCCCAGAGCACTAGACATAGGAAAGAATTGCGCTACACTTTGGGCACAGTTTTAAATAATGTTGTCGCTGGAGACCATAGCACAGCTTGACAAATAAGGACCCATAGATCTTTGCCGTTTCGTATATTCGTTGTTGAAAGTGTTTGGGGGCCTGGCCCCGGCATTTACACTTTGTCAAAAGATTATGAGGTGCCGGCTCCGCCGGATGACTCATACAGAAAGGCAATCTTTTTCGATAGCCTAACTTCATAGGCAGTGTGTCCCTCTAAGATGAGTTAGTGTGAGCTAGCCCACGGTTTTTTAGCCTCCGGCTCACACATTTTTCTCTTCACTCGGGAACGAGAGCTCCAGAGCAAACCAATTTCTGCAGCAGCCAAACCGCTCGCTCACAACTTAAATGCCAGCAGCTCACAAAGTGGAATTTTTGCTCACAGGACTCCAAAGCTTAGAGGGAGCCTTGGGCATAGGGTGATTCTGCATCTGGCGTTCGCTCCACATTTTCTCCACTGGGAGGACAAAGTGCAGCTCAAAACGGCCTATTCTCCATTGGCTTTTTCCTCCGTTGTTTTTTTTTTTAACGAAACCCACGTCGGAACAGAAATCCCCCTCTGTATTGCATGCTTCTTTCACTTCCTTTGACCACCGGGTTTTATGGTAGCCTCCACACTCCATGCCGCTTCCGCTTCCTTTGATCATCGGATTTTATGGTAGCCTCCACACTCTGCGCCGCTTTTGCTTTCTTTGATCGTTGGGTTTTATGGTACCTTCTGCATAGATTTATGGCTGTTTTATGGCCGTTCTGGGGTGACTTTGCAGTCAGTACAGCATTGCCCCGAGGTATTTGAATGTAGTTCTGAGCTGCACTTTTTCCCTCATAGGCCCTTTCTACACTGTCCTTTTAATCCGTGTTCATTGCGGTGTCCTCCAAGCAATTCTGCACTAAAATCGAGTTCAACCTTCTTTTCAATCTAGGGTTTTTTTCCTATTCTGCGCTAAAATGAAGTTCAACTGTCAGGCTTGGGTTGGTTGACCAGCTGTACCTGCTGTATTTCTGCCTTATTGATTTCTGGACCTGTTCTTTTTTTGTCGCCCTGATTATTGTTGTAACCTTCCCCCCCTGTCTTCCCATGCAGCATTAGTCTAAAGCCCTTATTGCTTACCCTCACCTGCCACCGCATTCCAGAGGGGGGGAGTGAATGTATGTAGGAGTAGAGATGCTAGCTTCAGTAAATCTTCCATGCAGCCGCAAGAGGCTCCTTTCACACAGGAAGGTGTCCTTGGAGAAGAAGTCTTTGATTAGCTAGTCGTAGACCATATATCTCTCACGGTCTGGATAGTAATGCTGACGTGTATGAATGGAATGTGCCATCGTAACTATATGCACCTTTCCTGCCCTGGCATTCCATTTCTGACAAAGAGTTCAATCCCTGCACATCTCATATCTTCTAATAAAACGTTCAACCAAGAAAGTGTGTGTGAAGAGTTTCTTGACTGGGACTCTGACTCTTCTTTTTATTCCGGGTTTTTATTCCAGGTTTCCCCCCCCCATTCTGCATTACATTCCCTCCTTTCAGTGGTCAGCCCAAGGTGATTCTGCATCTAGCATTCACTCCACATTTTCTCAACGGGGGTCCTTTCTGCATTTGCCCGCCACTCCGGATTTTCTCAGTGTTCATGTCAAGGCAATTTAAGTCCACGGCAAAACAGCACCCAAATAATCCAGGGCAACAGCAGGCTGAAACCGGGTCGACCACTGAAAAGAGGGAATGTAATGCAAAATGGGGGGGAACCTGGATTAAAAAGAAGGATGAACTCGATTTTAGTGCAGAATGGTGTGGGGGGGGAACCCTGAATAAAAGGAAGGCTGAACTCGATTTTAGCGCAAAATGGAGGGGGAAAAAACCTTGATTAAAAAGAAGGTTGAACTTGATTTTAGTGCAGAATAGGTGGAAAAACCAGATTAAAAAGAAGGTTGAACTTGATTTTAGTGCAGAATAGGTGGAAAAACCAGATTAAAAAGAAGGTTGAACTTGATTTTAGTGCAGAATAGGTGGAAAAACCAGATTAAAAAGAAGGTTAAACTTGATTTTAGTGCAGAATAGCGGGGGGAAACCAGATTAAAAAGAAGGTTTTCTTTGCTTGGAGCCTGCTGTTTCCCCGGGTTATTTGGATGCTGTTTTTCCATGGACGTAAATTACCTCGACTCAAACACTGAGAAAATCCGGAGTGGCAGGCCGATGCGGAAAGCACCCCAGTAGAGAAAATGCAGAGCAAATGCTAGATGCAGAATCACCCAACTACATTCAGATACCCCGGGGGCAACGCCATACTGACTGCAAAGTCACCCTGGAACGGCCATAAAATCTATGCAGAAGGTACCATAAAACCCCGATAATCAAAGAAAGTCAAAGCGGCATGCAGTGTGGAGGGTACCATAAAATCCGAAGATCACAGAAAGTGACAGCAGCATGCAAAGCAGAAGGGAATTTCTGTTCCAACGTGGATTTCATAAAACAACGGAGAGAAAAGCCAATGCAGAATCAGCCCCAGTTAAGACTGTCCTTCTTTGGTTGGCAAAGGGGAAGGGGGGGGAACATTCTTTTGAACAAAAAAACCTTGAGAGCAATGCTCTCTCTAAGCTGTGGAGTCTTGTGAGCAAAAATTCGACTTTCTGAGCTGCCGGCATTAAAGTTGTGAGTGAGCGATTTGCTGCTGCATAAATTGGTTCGCTCTGGAGCCACATCCTTCCTGAGCTAAGACAAAAATGTGTGAGCTGGAGGCTAAAAATTGTGAGCAGGCTCACACTAACTCAGCTTAGAGGGAACATTGCTTGAGGGCCCTCCACTTGTATCAGAACCAGCTTGCCAGAAGAGGACTCTGCGAAAAAACAAGTGTGTGTGTGGGGGGGGAACACCTCCATGTAAATTTCAAAGTCCACATCGTGACCCCGCGAACTGAACTCGTATTTGAGCCGAAGGCATACATCTTTAATTGCTCAGGTGTTTTATTTTTAATAAGGTTTGGCCCATGCGGCTGATGAATTCCTTTGCGCGGGGCACGGGGAAGATCGCACTTGTGATTAGACCCAGAATTTATTACTTGATTATAAAATAGCGCGAGCCTGAGAAAAAAAACACTTGCTACTTAAAGCACTGGGTTAGTGTGACTAATCAAAGAGGTTTTCCTGGCAGGCAGACGGTAGGCATATATAAAGGAATAGCGGGGGGGGGGGTTTTCATATTTAAAAGTTTAAAACTATGGGGGGTTTCGCATATCTTAAAGTTTAAAGCATGGGTGGTGTCGTAACGACGCAAGCATGTTAATCAATCTCGAGCAAGTGCTGCTTCTGAGTCATATTATAGACTGCTTCTTTCTGCTGTTAAATATATATATATATTTAACAACAGGGGTCATTTCCTGCGGGAGCGCACAGGAGCGGAGCTCCGGCAGTAAGGAGCCCAGGGGGTGGGCACATGCAACAAGCCCCACCCCCTGCTCCCAGCAGCCCTCAGTCGGGCCACGAGGAGAAAGAAGCAGCCGGGTAAGTTGCAGAGGGGGCCCCCCCCGCCCGCCTTCAGGTACAAGCTCTCCCTCCTCTGTGAGGGCAGATCTGAACGTTCCCCCCCCCAATAGCTAGCAATCCAAAACAGTCCAGTGGCACCTTTAAGACCAAGTTTTATTCAGGTACAAGCTCTCCCTCCTCTGTGAGGGCAGATCTGCACATTCCCCCCCCCCTCCAATAGCTAGCAATCCAAAACAGTCCAGTGGAGCCTGAGCGGTGGGTGTTGCCTTCTGACACACTTCCAGTGATGTCAGGGTGTGTGGCATATGCAAATAAGTAATGCTAATAAGTTATTCTAATGAGCTCCTGCACCTCTTTTTCTACGAAATGACCCCTGTATGTATGTATATGTACATGTGTGTGTGTGTATATATGTGTATATGTGTGTGTGTGTGTGTATGTATGTATATATATATGTGTGTGTGTGTATATATGTATATGTATATATCTGTGTGTGTGTATATATAGCTGCGATTGGGAGAGCATTTCACAAAGAAATGGTTTGCCCAAGTTACTAAGATAGGTAAACCAATTGTCAGGACTTGTGGCTGAACAGAGAATCTCTTGAGAGCCAGGTTGGGGTAGCGGTTAGGAGCGCGGACTCTAATCTGGGAGAGCCGGGTTTGATTCCCCACTCTTCCGCATGCAGCTGCTGGTGTGACCTTGGGTCAGTCACAAGTTCTCTCAGAGCTGTTCTTTCAAGGGTAGTTCTGTCAGAGCTCTCTCAGCTCCACCTACCTCCCTGGGTGTCTGTTCTGGGGAGGGGAGAGATGTTCACCGTGGTGTCCTCCGAGCAACGCTGTACAGCAATGCTGTACTAAAATCAGGGGAGGGCGGGATATAAACGTAATAAAATAAATAAATAAATAAAATCCAATTCAATCTTCTTTTTATTCAGAGTTTCTCCCCCCCCACCACCACCACCATTCTGCATTACAATCGAGTCCAACCTTCTTTTTATTCCGGGTCCCCCCCTCCCCCCCCCCAGTCTGCATTACTTTCCCTCCTTTCAGTGGTCAGCCCGGTTTCATGCTGTTTTGCCGTGGACTTAGATTGCCTCGAATCAAAAACGGAGAGAATCCAGAGCGGCAGGCAAATGCGGGAAGAACCTCGATCTCATCAGATCTCAGACCTGTAGCTGAGTCGGCCCTGGTGAGCACTTGGATGGGAGGCCGCGAAGTAAGTCCAGAGTCGCTACGCAGAGGCAGGCCGTGGCAAGCCACCCCTGAACGTCTCTTGCCATGAAAACTCCACAAGGAATTGCTGTAATTTAGCTGTGATGGCATCGTCCACCACCACCGCCACCGAAATGTGTCCTGAAATGGGTATGTCGCATGTGATTATTTTATACTGATTTCCCTCGTCTACCCTTGCAACTAAGTAATGGCCTACTCATGAATTGCTGATTACAGTTTGTCATTTCCCCGGCCTCGCTTTCAAGGCAGCTCTGTAACACATAGGAAAAGTGGACAGGTCAAAACCGTAAGAGCCAGTTTGGTGTAGTGGTTAGGAGCGCGGACTCTAATCTGGGAGAACCGGGTTTGATTCCCCACTCCTCCACATGTAGCTGCTGGCATGACTTTGGGTCTGTCACCAGTTCTTCCAGAGCTGTTTGGTGTAGTGGTTAGGAGCACAGACTCTAATCTGGGAGAACCGAGTTTGATTCCCCCCTCCTCCACATGTAGCTGCTGGCATGACTTTGGGTCTGTCACCAGTTCTTCCAGAGCTGTTTGGTGTAGTGGTTAGGAGCACAGACTCTAATCTGGGAGAACCGGGTTTGATTCCCCACTCCGCCACATGTAGCTGCTGGCATGACTTTGGGTCTGTCACCAGTTCTTCCAGAGCTGTTTGGTGTAGTGGTTAGGAGCACAGACTCTAATCTGGGAGAACTGGGTTTGATTCCCCACTCCTCCACATGCAGCTGCTGGATGACCTTGGGTCAGTCACAAGTTCTTTCAGAGCTGTTATCTCAAGGGCAGTTTCTGTCAGAGCTCTCTCAGCCCCACCTACCTCACAGGGTGTCTGTTGTGGGGAGGGGAAGGGAAAAGAGATTGTAAGCCACTTTGAGACTCCTTCAGGTAGTGAAGGGCGAGGTATAAATCTAATGTCATCTTCTTCTCAATGACATTGTAAAATCAAAAGACAAAGAACCCTAGAATTCAGATCGACCTTGTAGCCCCTTCCACTGAAGTCACATTTAATTTATTCATTCAAAAGTGTACATTGTTGTACTTTCCACAGCATCAGTAGAACGTTCAAGGGGAAAAAAATGTTTTTAAGATTCAAGTCAAATTACTCCGTGTGGCTTGTTAAAACAATCCCGAGTCTCTTAAAAAGGGATGCCTTGGGAGACCCCCTGAAATTCTTGCTTCCCCTGGCCGGCTTCCTTAGAATCCAGTGGGTGGCAAATATGTTTTAGACTCAGAGGGAAAGGGCTGTTTAGTCGACCTTGGTAACTTAACTGAAACAGTATACGTGTAAATCCATCACAAATCCCTGGCCTTTTACAGCTTTCGTCCCTATGGAAATCAGATCAGAAGACTGTTTACAAGAGACGACAATTCATTTGGCTAAAAAGCCATGACAGAAGGGCCCTTGGCGTTTTTTGGGTACGGCGGGTAACCCAACCTCACCCAAATAGCCCAAAAGCAAAATAATAAGGATTACGTAATGATTGGCCAGCTAATCACTTTCGATAGTTCATGTTTCGAAAAGAGGACATAATTTCGCTGTAAATGTCAGGATTTGGCACTAGGGCTTTCCTTCTCCTGTGCTTGTTCTCGTGGCTTGAGAAAATGTCGACGCTTTTATTGTTCTTTCCCCCTTTTTGCTATTCCGAATTGCCGTTTTCTATACTGTCGGAGGCAATGTTCCCTCTAAGCTGAGTTGGTGTGAGCCGGCTCATGGTTTTTTAGCCTCCGGCTCACAGATTTTTGCCTTCGCTCAGGAAGGAGGGCTCCAGAGCCAACCATTTTACGCAGCAGCCCAATCGCTCGCTCACAACTTTAATGCCGGCAGCTCACAAAGTAGAATTTTTGCTCACAGGACTCCACAGATTAGAGGGAGCATTGCTCACGGCCCTTTCTTACACGCCCAGGGAAATGCTGATTGCCACTTTGGGGTCAGGAAGCCATTTTTCTCCAGGCCGGTTTGGCTGGAGATCCTGGAGGGGTTTTTTTGGTCATCTTTGGGCATGGAGCACGGGTCACTCGAGGTGTGTGTGTGGGGGGGGAGGTATTTGTGAATGTCCTACTTTGTGCAGGGGGTTGGACTAACTGACCCTGGTGCAGTGTTCCCTCTAAGCTGAGTTAGTGTGAGCTAGCTCACAGTTCTTTAGCCTCCGGCTCACACATTTTTGTCTTCGCTCAGGAAGGATGGCTCCAGAGGAAACTAATTGATGCAGTAGCCAAATCCCTCGCTCACAACCTTAATGCCAGTAGCACGCAAAGTAGAAATTTTGCTCACCAGACTCCACAGCTTAGAGGGAGAATTGTTCGGAGGTAACGGCATGAAAAAACTTTAACGCATGGTTCGCAGGGCTATTTTTGTAGCAGGAACTCCTTTGCATATTAGGCGACACACCCCTAATGTAGCCAATCCTCCAAGAGCTTAGAGTAGCCCCTGTAAGAAGAGCCCTGGGCGACACACCCCTAATGTAGCCAATCCTCCGAGAGCTTAGAGTAGCCCCTGTAAGAAGAGCTCTGTTAGCTCTTGGAGGATTGGCTACATTAGGGGTGGGTCGCCTAATATGCAAAGGAGCTCCTGCCACAAGAAGAGCCCTGGGCGACACACCCCTAATGTAGCCAATCCTCCAAGAGCTAACAGAGCTCTTGGAGGATTGGCTACATTAGGGGTGTGTCGCCTGATATGCAAAGGAGTTCCCTAAATGTAGCCAATCCTCCAAGAGCTTACAGTGGCCCCTATAAGAAGAGCTCTGTAAGCTCTTGGAGGATTGGCTACATTAGGGGGGTGTCGCCTAATATGCAAAGGAGTTCCTGCTACAAAAAGAGCCCTGGTTCACACCCCTAATGTAGCCAATCCTCCAAGACCTTACAGTAGCCCCTGTAAGAAGAGCTCTGTAAACTCTTGGGGGATTGGCTACATTAGGGGTGTGTCGCCTAATATGCGAAGGAGTCCCTGCTACAAAAAGAGACTTGGTTTCATGTATGATGCTGTAATCATAAGTAAATGGTCAAGTTTGCCTGTTGTTTTTTGAGAAAGAAGGGGGGGGGAGATCTATTCGGAGATAGTCAAGTCCTTCCAAGTGGAGTAGAGGATTGTTAAACATTCCTGTAGTTAAAGCCACATTCTTGGCATTGGGAACAAATCCGTCTTCTTGATCAACAGTTTGATTAATCTTCCCCAGATAATCGTATATTACTGTTTGCTTGGGAACAGGATCGACTTGAGGCACATGGAATGGTTTTTTTCCTCTCCCCCCCCCCACAAGTCTTAGAAATATTTACTGCAAACAGATGGGACTCACAGAACGGCTCGAAGAATTTGTCTTAAAAAATTCTTTCCCGAGAAAGTGCTGAAGTTCTAGCACTTCAAATTTGCCACTTTTAAAACTATACATATATACAAACTGAATGATAAACAGCTTTTTAAAAAAAATTTTTAAAAGCAGCAGCAACACTTCACCGATTATCGACCTCTCCTCTTTCTGGTGTTTCACTTGGTATTTCTGTGCCATCTGAAGTCAATGTGCTTGAATTCTATAGGTTGGTAATTGACTGTTCTGATTTTCTTTCCATAATGGGACTTTCGTCTTGCAACATCGGAGTTTATTGGTGTTATATGCACTGGTTAGATTGAACTGAATAATTTCTTAGGAAGAGGCAGTAGAAATAGTTTAGAGTCCAGCGGCACCTTTAAGACCAACAAAGGTTTATTCGAGGTATGAGCTTCCGTGTGCACGCACGCTTTTCCAAATACATTGGAATGGAAAGTAGAATTCAAACTTATAGACACAGGCTGAGCAGCAAATTTAACATGCAACATGATGAAGATGTTTTAAGGTACTGCAAAGACAAATCGAAATAACAAGCTACGGTTATAAGGTCAGCAGTTGTTTAATTAAGGGGGGAAACAGTAAAGCAATAAATACGTCAAAATAGGGGATAAATGTGTAAATGTGTCTTTTCTAATTGTGGGACGTAAACTGAGACTCTCCATTCGTAAATCAGTATACCTGAGACTCTTTCAGGAAGAGGTGCTTTGTTCGAAAGTTTACCGGCCTACCTTTCAAGCTTAAGATTTCTCACAGGTTAGATCAAAGAACAATAATGATATAAGAATTCAATTGAGCATAAACTATCGAGGAAAATGAAAGGGTGGTGGTGGAAAGCACATTCAACTCACAGCTGACTTGTGGCAACCCTATCAGGTTTTCAAGGCAAGGGACTAACAGAGATAGGTTGCCATCACCTGCCTCTACCTAGCAACCTGAACTTCTTTGGTGGTCTCCGGTCCTGTTTATACGGGCAGCAAATCCTGCCATTGGCCTGGCTCTAATTTGATCCAGATCTTTTTTTATCCAGCGTTGCACGACCAGACAGCTCCCCTCACCGTGCGTGTACTCCGTGGTGGATTGTCTAGACGGCGTCCACCCGAAGGAGCCGCGCGGTCGGGGTTTTTTTTTAAATTCTGTTTGCGCATGCGCATCGGCGCCTCAACGTGTACTTGTTTTTCCGCGCATGCGCGGAATTGAATGGTTAAAGCACCGCCAGCGGTACCTCCCTCTCGGTACCGTTTCAATTAAGGCAGTTCATACATCTCACGGGCCCTTCAGAAACATGAAATTGTCCAGAACGTTTGAGTGGAGCTCTGCGGCTGTTGCGCGTTTATGCGTTTATGTGCCTATCGCTAAGAGTTTTTTTTAATGGCAGCCGTTTGGGATGGTCTGGAGTCAGGCCATCCCGACGGGAGGATTGTGCGCTGGAACGATCAGACGGGGGAAAGTCCGCCGTTGGCCCGTCGACAAGCATTTGCCCTGGACTGAAACTGGTATCTTTTAAGTACGGCTCCCTGGCGGGGCTGAACGGACTGATCACGGAAGCGGCACTTTTCCCAGATGTCGCCGGCTGATCATTCCCTTTAAATCCGCCAGGCACACAATCAAACTAATAAAAATCAGTAGCAAACCAAATCCCCTACCACATCCCCCTCCCCCAATAAACCTTGCCAGAAGGACAATGGCGAACAAGCTCCCATGCAAACTGCCTTCTGTTTGACATTGGACAGCCAGCAAGGGCTGAGCAGAGGACGCTTCCTCGGGGAGACAGTCCCCCAGCTCTGGGGTCACTTCAAAGAAGGTCCTGCCCTGCATAATCTTTTTAAAAAGAATTCCTTGCAAGCAGGGGTCATTTCGTAGCAAAAGAGGTACATGAGCTCATTAGCATAACTCATTAGCATAACTCATTTGCATATGCCACGCAGCCTGGCATCACCAGAAGTGTATCAGAAGGCAACACCCACCACTCAGGCTCCACTGGACTGTTTTGGATTGCTAGCTATTGGGGGGGAGAACATGCAGATCTGTCCTCGCAGAGGAGGGAGAGCTTGTACCTGAATAAAACTTGGGTCTCCATGCTCCACGCCCCAAATCTCCACGAACGTCCCAACCCAGAGTCGACGGCCCTACATGTTACTAATATTTCCAAAATGACTTACAGGCTGCATCCAAGATGGCCGAGAACAAGAAATATTATTGCAACGCACTCTCAGCATGCCAGAAACAAAGGCCAATAAAAGAGTGCCGTTAAAAAGAATAAATAAATGCCAAGGCTTCGGGTACCCAGGAGTCTTACATGAAAGTTGGCGGGTGCGAGGAATTATTACACCACCGACTAGTTAGTTAATGGGCTGTTCGTGGCACGGCGATGGCTGGAGGGAAACCAGCCAACATGTGTTGAACATAAGGCCCCGTAAAATAATTCTCGGGATCTTTTCGCATGTTGCGTTAAGACCCTGACGATCTGGTTGCAAACGATACGAGCTGCCACTTGGTTGGCTGAGAACGGTGGGCTTGAGGGAGCCCCAACACAACAACGAGTTCCTTTTTATTATCATTGACTCCCCTGCCGAGGCCCAAGGTCGGTTCGGCAATCGGACAACATTAGACGTCCAGTGAAAGTGCCCGCCTGGACGCACCCTGAACATACGGAGCGGCCTCACACTGAACCAGACCCTCGGTCCGTCCAAGTCAGTATCGTCTACTCAGCGGCTCTCCAGGGTCTCAGGCAGAGGTCTTTCACATCACCTCCTCGGGCAGAAGACCCGAGGAGGGTCCTCAAGGGGGAAGGCAACACCGAGACGGCCCGCGGATGGGCAATTGCTGATCTTCCCGATTTGCAGGCACCTTCAATGGCTGTGCTCAGGTAAGCAAAGCTAGGGTTAGCGGACCCTCCAGGGGCAGCTGGGGTTTCCCGGATTTTGGGGAGCTTCAATCCACTACCGGCCAGTTGGCAGATGGGGGAGCCCCACCCCCCGAACAGCTCCCTTGCTCCCAACATGCCCGGAGTGATCATGTCACCCGGAGGTGACATCATTGCACCAGGCACGACATGCAGGGGGCGCTCTAGCACTTGGGTAAAAACTCTGTGGTAACCAGAAGATCCTGGGGAGCAAACTGGAACCCCCTATCGGCAGTTAGTAAGCACCCGGCAACCCCAAGCAAAGCCGTGGTGGTGAAGCATTGCAGGAGAGATGGTCCTGTAGGCGTATGGATCCGAGGTCATTAAGGACCTTACACGTGATAACCAGTACCTTGAATTGACCCTAACCTATGAAGCAATTGCAGATGAGGGTAACTTGCCTGCTCCACCCAGCGCCCGGTAGTAACTGACCTACGGCTTTTTGTAGCAACTGGAATTTCTGAGTTGACTTTGAGGGGAGACCCAGGCAGAGGACACTACAATAGTCTAGCAAGGGTTGCCAACCTCCAGGTAGTGGCTGGAGGTCTACTATTACAACCAATTGCCAGACGACAGAGATTGATTCCCCTGGAGGAGGAGGAGGAGGAGGAGGAGGAGGAAGGAAGGAAGGAAGGAAGGAAGGAAGGAAGGAAGGAAGGAAGGAAGGAAGGAAGGAAGGAAGGAAGGAAGGAAGAGAAGAAGAAGAAGAGTTGGATTTATACCCTGCCCTTCACTCGGAGTCTCAGAGTTTCTTTCAGTAATCTCCTTTCCCTTCCCCTCCCCACAAAAGACACCCTGTGAGGTCAAGTGGGGCTGAGAGAGCTCTTTCGAGAACTGCTCCTGAGAGAACAGCTCCGAGAGGACTTGTGACTGACCCAAGGTCACACCAGCAGCTACATGTGGAGGAGTGGGGAAATCAAGCCCGGTTCTCCCAGATGAGAGTCCGCGCTCCTAACCAGGAAACCAACCTGGCTCTCAAATTGGAAGGCCATGGCAAACTACCCCTGGACGTCTCTTGCCTCGAAAACCCCGCAGGGTCTCCGTAAGTCAGCCGCGACTTCGCAGCCCTTTCCACCCCTCGTCCAGTTCATTTTGGAGAGCTGGTATAAATCTTTCCCCATCGGCATCTGCGGCTCGCTTTTGGATCAATCGAAACCAAATCCTTCCTCCACTCTGATAAAAAAAAGGGGGGGACCCGTTTAATGAACATTTGTTTCAGCTTGAGGAGGATGCAGCGTGTCAACAGAGCCTTTCTGGCAGAGTTCTCTTCCCCCCTCCCGCCCCCGTGCTCGTAAAAATCTGCTCCTCTAACTTCATTACCGTTTACTGTTGCACTGTATAAGTGGCGGGTTTACGGTGCCCTTCAGGAGGAAAAGTGACGGCTAATGTTTCCAATCATGGCAGCGAGGAGGGGCCTTTGGCCTCGTCTTCCCATTAACTTTGCAGGGACTCGGCTTTAACATGGTCCATGCTCTGGAGTTAGGATTGCTAGCTCCAGGTTGGGGAGTTCCTGGAGATCTGGGGAGGGAAGCTTAAGGAGGGTGGGGTTTGGGAAGGGGAGGGGACCTTGGCGGGGTACAATGACGTAGAGTCCGCCCTCCAAGGCAGCCCGTTTCCTCTGGAGGAATTGACCTCTGTCCTCTGGAGATCAGTTAAAATTCTAGGAGATCACCAGGTCCCACCTGGAGGTTGGCAACCTGATCTGAAGTACACCTGTCTCACAGCTCTTCCTGCCTTAAGAAGAAGAGAAGAGAAGAGAAGAGATTGGATTTATACCCCGCCCTTCATTACCCGAAGGAGTCTCAGAGCGACTTACAATCTCCTTCCCCTTCCTGTTTGGTGTCGTGGTTCAGTGCGCGGACTCTAATCTGGGAGGACCAGGTTTGATTCCCCCACTCCTCGACTTGCACCTGGCTGGATGACCTTGGACAAGCCATAGTTTGTAAGCCGGTCTGAGACTCCCTTGGGTAGTGAAGGGCGGGGTATAAATCCAATCTCTTCTTCTTCTTCCCCTTCCCCTCCCCACAACAGACACCCTGTGAGGTAGTTGGGGCTGCGAGAGCTCTTTTGAGGACTGCTCTTGAGAGAACAGCTCTGAAAGAACTTGTGACTGACCCAAGGTCACACCAGCAGCTGCATGTGGTGGAGTGGGGAATCAAACCCAGTTCTCCCAGATTAGAGTCCGCACACTTAACCACTACACCAAACTGAGAAAGGGCTTCTTCTTAAGTAGGAACTTAGGGTACAATCATAAATACATATACATACATACATACATACATACATACATACATACATACATACATACATACATACATACATACATACATACATACATACATACATACATACATACATACATACACACCTTTTGATTTATTGATCGCTCATCCAGCAGAGCTGCTGGCTCTGAGCGATTTACAGTTACACAAGTTTTTACACGGGACTAACAATGAATCATAGGCTAAGGGAGGACAACATATAATTCTTTAAATCGCACACTTTTGCAGCCGACAGGGATTTTGTTCATCTGTAAGCTTCAGGCATGTTCCGGACGGCATTCACTTTTTCGGCGTTGCTAGATGACGTCAGTTCTTCCAGGACTGCTTTTGAGTCATAGCACCGCACTGCCACCGCCGGACCGGATTGGCTCATCCCAGGCTTCTTAATGCCGAAGAGGTCTTTTTTCCAGGCTTCCGAGCTTATGAGCTGGACCTTCCATTCGCCGGCTAACACCTCCCCCACGGGGGTTTAGTGTGCCCACCCTCTCTAAGGAGTGGTACCCATTTTATCTACTCGCCGAAGCTTTCGAACCGCTGGGTGGACGGCAAGCTGGGGACAAGGCTGGTAGCTCACACCAGCGTGGGCTAGAACTGACAGCAGCTCTGTTCAGTTCAGATGTCAACCAGAGGATAAATCCTCTGCGCCACTGCTCCCCTGGATGTGTGTGTGACCTTTCCCCTTGGCCTACGACTGGGTCCCTTTAACAAGGGCCAGCCCCTGGGGATCCTCTTTGAGCTCCCCAAGGTTCCACTGCTCCCTTGGCTGTCCTTTCCCAGCATGCACCTCTCATGTCTCCATGCTGGAGTGTCACCCCCAGTGCAATGCTGTGGTTTCCAGGACATGCTGGAGGTGACATCATCACGTGCCAACAAAAATCATCATAGGGGTGCCGAGCTTCTGGTGGGGCCAGGGGATCCCCCGAATTTGGGGGCCCTAATCCCCCACAGCCCAGCTGACCAGCAGGGGAAGCCCCACCCCTGAAAAGCCCCCCCCAGCACTGCCAATGCGGGTGCGATGGCATCACCCGGGAGTGACGTCATCACATCTCTGACATTGGGGGGCGATACTCTAGGATTAGGGCAAAACTCTATGGTTTTAAGGCCAAACGGCCCATAGAGTTCTGCCCAAAACCTAGAGCGTTGCCCCCAATGTCGAAAACGCGATGACGTCACTTCTGATGATGTCATCATGGCCCAAAGATCTTCAAGGAGGAACCGGGAGGCCCCCTGCTGGCAACCCTAGGTCATCACCCAGTCCAATGTTCCCTCTAAGCTGTGGAGTCTTGTGAGCAGAAATTCTACTTTGTGAGCTACTGGCATTAAAATTGTGAGCAAGCAATATGGCTACTGCATACATTAGTTTGCTCTGGAGCCCTCCTTCCTGAGCGGAGAAAAAAAATGTGTGAGCCGGAGGCTAAAAAAAATGTGAGCTAGCTCACACTAACTCAGCTTAGAGGGAACACTGTCACCCACCCCCATTTTGCAGCCTGCTTGCACTCACTGACTAGATGAGAGTCGGCATGCATCGGCAACAATTACCAGGAGCTTGCCTGCCATTAGCGGTCACCTGATAAGCCTACCTAGCATGCACCTCTCACGTCTTCATGCCCAGCAACATAGGGTTGACTACCCCGCCCCCCGTGGAGACAGACATCCCCCACCGCCAGGCCCTGCCTTCCACCTGTTGATCAGTTGGCCAGTGGCGGGACTTACCAGGAGAAAGAGGAAGGCCCAGACCATGACCCTGGCACCAGGCAGGAAGTGATGTCATCATGCCAGCAACATCTGGGCGACACTCTGGTGTTTGGACCAAAACTCTATGGCGTCATTTCCTCTGCGATGCCAGCGAGGAGGCCTGGGCCTTTCTCTTTCTCCTGGTAAGTCCCCCCACATCCCCTGACAGTTGCCAGGCAACACTACAGCAGCATGAGCTGTGCGTCATTAGAGCAGGCCCCGCTTTCCCAGTGGCATCCCAGTGTCACTTACAGCCAGGGCTCTTTTTGTAGCAGGAACTCCTCTGCATATTAGGCGACACACCCCTAATGTAGCCAGTCCTCAAAGAGCTAACAGTAGCCCCTGTAAGAAGAGCTCTGTAAGCTCTTGGAGGATTGGCTACATTAGGGGTGTGTTCCAGGGCTCTTTTTGTAGCAGGAACCAGGGGTCATTTCCTGCAGGAGCGCACAGGAGCGGACCTCTGGCAGTAAAGAGCCCAGGGGGCGGGCACATGCCACAACCCCCACCCCCTGCTCCCAGCAGCCCTCAGTCAGAGCAACAAGCAGCCAGGTAAGTTGCAGAAACCCCCCCCCCCTCGGTCCAAAACAGTCCAGTGGCACCTTTAAGACTGAGTTTTATTCAGGTATAAGCTCTCCCTCCTCTGCAAGGGCAGATCTGCACGTTCCCCCCCCCCCAATAGCTAGCAATCCAAAACAGTCCAGTGGAGCCTGAATGGTGGGTGTCGCCTTCTGACACACTTCCGGTGATGTCAGGGGGTGTGGCACATAGAATTGAGTCATGCCAATGAATTATGCTAATGAGCTCCTGCCCCTCTTTTTCTACGAAATGACCCCTGGCAGGAACTCCTCTGCATATTAGGTGATACCCCCCTAATGTAGCCAATTCTCCAAGAGCTTACAGAGCTCTTCTTACAGGGGCTACTGTCAGCTCTTGGAGGACTGGCTACATTAGGGGGGTATCACCTAATATGCAGAGGAGTTCCTGCTACAAGAAGAGCCCTGCCCCCCCTAATGTAGCCAATTCTCCAAGAGCTTACAGAGCTCTTCTTACAGGGGCTACTGTCAGCTCTTGGAGGACTGGCTACATTAGGGGGGTATCACCTAATATGCAGAGGAGTTCCTGCTACAAGAAGAGCCCTGCCCCCCCTAATGTAGCCAATTCTCCAAGAGCTTACAGAGCTCTTCTTACAGGGGCTACTGTCAGCTCTTGGAGGACTGGCTACATTAGGGGGGTATCACCTAATATGCAGAGGAGTTCCTGCTACAGAAAGAGCCCTGAAACAGCCCTTCTTTCTGCCCAGTTGAGCTGCTCAGAGCACCCCAATGTTGGCCAGGCATCATCAGGCTACCTGGACGGCCACGTAGAGTTTACACCTTCTGAGTCCATTTATATTGAATGGACTTAGGAGGGTGGAACTCTCTTTAGGACTGTATCGTTCATCCTTACACGTTCCCCCAAGTTCTAATGCTTTCCTCGGCAGACTACTTTCTAGGGCTGGAAATCCAAACAAAACATCTCTGACAAAAACTCTCTTCTTCTATCGCTCCCGCGCAATGGATTTTGCGCCATGTAAAAAAAGTCTCTTTCACAGGATTGCTTTATCTGAACGTGCAGCCATTACAGTTCTTACCAGTTTCCACTTCTCAACTCTGGAAGGAAACATCCCATTTTGACTCTCTGACATCAGGACGTGTGAGTGATATAAGAAGAGAGTTTTCAGCCGATGGAAACAACGCCATCGTGTCTGATCGCATTGGGGCATGTCAAATTGCAACGGCGCAAATCGCCACACCTCCCCCCCTCCCGCATTTTCCGGCATGACTGACCAGGACCATCCTCTTGCGGCATCACCAAAATTCTCCTCCCTCTCTCCGCAACAGATTGCAACAATACATACTGGAAGATTTTCTGTTCAATAAAGTACTTCTATATCTGTAGCGCTGACGCTTGAGCATTTTCACAGGTGTAGTATTGGATAAGTGACAGCGAGGTTTCCAGCTCAGATATTACGCCACTGGACTCAAACTTTGTTACGCCATACTAATGTTAGCTCAGTTGTACTCTTTAGGGGTTTGGGGGGTGGGGGGATTGCGTCAGAACCCTTTCCCCTCAAAATAAAAAAATAAAAAGCAAAACCCTTTTACAACTCTGCCTCCTGTTTCTCTTTGAAGCCCAAACAAATTAGCCAAGTTGAGAACTTTATTTTCAGAGTTCATTAAGCCTCGAGCAGTAAATCCTGTTCTCACATTCCAGATGTTGTGGTTTCGCTCGGCCTTAGTTTATATTTCCCTGCGATGTGAATGGTTTCCTCCGGCCTCCCTCTTTTTTCCCCCTTCTGACAAGGACCAGGCAAGACTAGACATATCGAAGCAACGAGCCATAATCTGGACTCTGCGGCTTGAAGCAAATGGGGACACTTTAAATTAGAGTTGGACCCATTCTAGGACCTAGCCTCACTTTGAGGTGTGGCGCATCCACCTGTGTATGGGACACAGTGCATGGTGTCACGCAGGGCTCTTTTTGTAGAAAAAGCCCAGCAGGAACTCATTAGCATAATAGGCCACACCCAACAGCAGGAACTCATTAGCATATTAGGCCACACCCCTGACAGCACAGCTCATTGGCATATTAGGCCACACACCCATGTTACCAGAAGTCTGGTCATCCAGCCACACCCACCTTTCCCTTCTTATTCTGCTTACCTTGTTTGTTGTCAAAACCCAGGGCCTTTTTTGTAGCAGGAACTCCTTTGCATGTTAGGCCACACACCCCTAATGTAGCCAATCCTAATGAGTTTCTGCTGTTGGGTGTGGTCTGTTATGCTAATGAGTTCCTGCTGGGCGTGGCCAACTCGGGAGCCAGCTGAAACTCCGTTCCTGCCCAAAAATAGCCCTGGACTGTCACGTCACGCCTGAGCTGTGCGTACCCACAAGGGCACAGAGACCATTCCTATGCAGGACTCTTTTTCAGAGTTTGGTGTGGGATCAGAAATTCCAGATATGAAACCTCTCCACCCATCTCAAATGAGGAGGAGGAGGAGAGGAAGAAGAAGAGGAAGAAGAAGAAGAGGAGGAGGAAGTGGAGGAAGAGGAAGATGAGGAGAAGACAAAGAAGAAGAGGAGGAGGAGGAGAGGAAGAAGAAGAAGCAGCGGTGGAGGAGGAAGAGGAGGAGTTTGGATTTATACCCCACCCTTCACTACCCAAAGAAGTCTCAGGACAGCTTACAATCCCTTTTCCTTCCCTTCCCCACAACAGACACCTTGTGAGGTAGGTGAGGCTGAGAGAGCTCTCTCTTGAGAACTGCTCTTGAGTGAGCAGCTCCGAAAAAACTTGTACCTGACCCAAGGTCACACCAGCAGCTGCATGTGGAGGAGTGGGGAATCAAACCCGGTTCTCCCAGATCAGAGTCCGCCACTCTTAACCACTACAAATAAAATTTTGTTGTTCTGAAAGGTTCCACTGGACTCCAACTTCGTTCTGCCGCTTCAGACCAACGCGGCTCCTCGCCTGAATGTATCTAGAGTGAATTATGTTTGAGAACAGAATTGATGTACTCTCTTTGAAACACCAGACCCTGACCTCTTTGTTTTGTTTTATCCTATAAAAGAAGACGTTTGTAGCTGTTCTATAGGCCAGCTTCTGGGTGACTCTTGGGCACTCGGCGGAACTCTCACCAGAATGATGATTATTAATAAAACTGCCTGCTTTCTTAGTGAAAATCCTTGAGTGAATCTTTTTCTCTCCCAGATAGAACTCGGGAAAGGGGGGATTATATTAGAGCTTTGAAAATCCCCCTAACGTTTACCGAAGCAACGAGTTTAAATTATATTTATTTATTTATATTTATTTATTTTATTTATTTATTTCATTTCATTTCATTTATACCCTGCCCTCCCTGCACGTGGGCTCAGGGCAGTTTACATAGGCACAAAGTGCAGTAAAAGTAAAACAGGTTAAAACAAGACTAAAATTCACATCAAACAGGATACATGAAAGACTATAAATACACACTCCCCCACTGCATATCAGGAAGGGATGAAAGAGGGGGGACGCCATGGGCCACGATGTTCCAGATGAGACCAATCGGCCCAACCTGGCGATACTGCTCTGCAGTTGCATGGTGGTGGTAGTGGCGGCAGTGGCTTTTACTAAAAAGCTTGGCGGAAGAGCTCCGTCTTGCAGGCCCTGTGGAACTGTAAGAGGTCCCGCAGGGCCCTGATCTCTTCCGGGAGCTCATTCCACCAGGTAGGAGCCGCCACCGAAAAGGACCTGGCCCTTGTGGTAGCAAGCCTGGCCTCTTTAGGGCCCGGGGTCACCAGGCGGTGTTGCGACCCTGACCGAAGTGCTCTTTGGGGCCTGTGTGGAGAAAGGCGGTCCCTCATGTATGCTGGACAATGGCCATGCACTATCTGAAGGAACCTCAGAGCGGAGAAGAAGAAGAAGAGGAGGAGGAG
>NW_015176590.1:45831-51462 GCF_001447785.1 Gekko japonicus | reverse complement strand
GAGTGCAAGGAAGCCCCGCGAAGGCCCTCCCTGCCCCCAGGCAGGCAGGGGTGGGGAGAGGCAGGGAGGAAGCAACTTACCCTCCCTCTTCTCCTGCCTCCTCCTGGCTGAATGAGGGCCGGAAGCGGGGCGTCTGGAAGCGGGGGGCGGGGCTTCGTCATCTGCCCCGCCCCGTACCTCACCTGGGGGAACTGCGATCCCCCGCGATCCCCCCCGAAATGACCTCTGGGTATACCTCTGGCTAGGAGTTAAATGACTTGCCATAGGAAAGCTAATTAGGTGCCTAGGGTTTCTTAAGTGCGCATCTATATCTTTTTTTTTTTTTTTTTATTGGTATATTATAAACAAATTAACTCCAACTTAATACATGTTACAATTGCCTTTGTTGAACATAACTACATAGCATTAACAATTGATAGTACACTTCTATCGGTTAGTTGTTAGTACTTCTTATTGATAGGACTAATAACTGTGTAAGAGCGATGTACCGACCTATTGCCCCTCTTGTCACTGCGTGCGTCTCATAGGTGTAGCCACCCATGATAAGCTATGTTACTTGGTAGAGTACCTTTCCTTGCCAGATATTGTAATATCGGTGACCATAATTTCACATATCTAGTGTGTGCTGCTGTGCCTGTCTGTTGTGTTCGAGTGCGCATCTATATCTGAATCAGGCCCAACCAAAGTCATCCAGAACAGTGTTTTACTTATATATTTTTCATCCCCTTCTCGTTTCTCCCGGAGTACTTAAAAGTTTCTCAGGTAGCGCTCTCCTCGGCTGCAGCATGTTTTAAATGTAGCCCTTGAATAAATAAAGCATGTTATTTAGAGAGCGTTTGCAAGTCTACACAGTCCCGTTTCTTTCAGGCTGTAACCCTAGATGTCCGCGCACATGTTTAACTTGATTCATGTGGGTAGTCAGGATGGCTTCGGTGGCACAACACATTTCACAGAAAGAGGGACTTGATGGGGGCGGGCAGGAGGGGGGCATTGGATACACTTAAACAGAACTGATCTTCACAAGCGATACACAGACACACACCCAGAGAGGTGGCACACGGCCGTGTCGGCATAGAAGATGAGGACATTAGCCAGTCTGGAAAAGCTAGCACAGCCTGGGGAATTACGGAAGGTTCATACTCCATTAAAACGGAAAGAAAAAACCGCACTCGCAGCAGAGCTCTCCGGGGACTATACCACATCGGAACGCAGGTAGGAGAAACTAGGCTTGGAAGTTCCCTCGGATCAAACGTTTCCAACCTGTAGAGCCGGCTCGCCTTCTCAGAGCTAGCCGTGGTCTCTGAAGTCCGATTAGCTACGCCTAAAGTCAATAAAGCGTGAAGTAACGTGGGGTCTCGGCGATGGAACGTGGCAAGCTCAGGGCATGCCTTCAATTAAGGGATAAAGCGGGCCACAAACCAGCAGAGACCTTTCCAATCCCAAAAAGGGAACTGCATGTTTCGTCTTCCACCAGGCACACCTGTCTACGAGTCCCGTGCCCTGCTTCCCCTCACCTATTGGACTGCAGCCAAGGTCCACTGAACTCGAGCAACTCCAGTTCGGTGTATCATTGGGGAAAGCCCCTTATTAAGAGACAAGCCATGAGTCCCCAACACACTACTTGTGGGTGCCATGCACACTTGGGCTTCCGGTGGCCCGCTTGAGGCCGGCATCAATAATTTTGTTTGCCTCAAGGAAGACCTCAAGGTGGTCGGCATAGGTGTCCCATAGTTCTGGGGACGCAGGGTTGAGTTCCTCGAGGCGGCCTTAAGTGGCCATGTTTCTTCATCCGCGAAGCGGCTTGTAGAAGCTCGCAGCAGTGCTCTTCATCTGGGGCAATGGTTCACCAGTGGTGATTCAGCTTCTTTGGATTCTAGCTGTGCTAGAAAAATCCCACCCTCGTCGCCAGTGTTATATAGTGGGTTTAACACGGCAGAGGCGAAGGCAGAGTGATTTCAACAAGCAGCAGTTTATTGCATCTCAGCAGGAATGCTTTACACGGGGCAACTACCCTAACTATATACACCTACGCCACTCCCAGCCCCCATGTGATTGGTGAGTTTAAATGGCCTCCAGGCTCCAGATTGGCTGGCTGCCCCCGGGGCCAATCTGCAGGCAGGCTCCAGGATCCTGCCTGCCTTTGTTCTGGGCCTTCAGGCTCCAACTAGGTGGCCTGCCCAGACAAGCCCATACATGACTCCTTATGCTGGCTACTGCACCAGCAGCAGTTAAGCCTGAGTGGAAGATTGCACATGAACAGACATAACATCCACCTCCCCCAGTGGCCATTTTGTGGTTGGCTCCACCTCCTATGGCAGCCATTTTGTGGTTGGCTCCACCTCCTATGGCAGCCATTTTGTGGTTGGCTCCACCTCCTATGGCAGCCATTTTGCGGTAGTGCCCTGTTTCAGAGTTCCAAAGTTGCTGTCATGATCCTAGGCCTATAGTAGTGCGGCCTACAGGCTCTAGGGAGGCCTAGTGGCTCTGGGGGAGCCTGTGCTAGAGTAGCTATCAGGGCCTACATTTCCCAGGTCTCCTTTGGGCCCTGTGATTGGTTAACAAGGGATTTGTACGGGAAACTTACACCAGCAGAGGGTGTTGCCTGGGACGAAGGGATAAAAGGCCTGGCCCAAAGTGGGAGGGGGTTCACTTCTAAAGAGCAGAGCTGGTGTGAAGCTGCTGCAGATGGAGGGATCCCTCATCCAAAGGGGTTGAGTCAGCTTGAGGCCAAAGGCCTAGAGAAGGCTAGGGACAGTATAGTCAGATGAAAAGGTGTATTTGAAAAAGCGTGCCTTGCACACGAAAGCGCATTCCTTGAATAAACCTTTGTTGGTCTTAAAGGTGTCACTTGACTCTAAATTTGTTCTATAGTCAGGCACGTTCGGGTTTCTCATTTTGCTGGTTTACCTGCCTTTACTGTGCTCGTTTTCCTACATGTTACTGAATTACAGTTGTTGTTAAATCTCTGTAATAAAGACAGTTTGTTAATCTGCCTGGGTCCTCATGCCTCATTCAGTCACTTATAAGGGGAAACCAACTGGAAAAGGAGCGTACAAAAGGGTAGGGCGGGTGCTTTGGGCCCTCCCGAAGGAGACCCATACCAGAGTGGTGGCAGCCATTAGAGAGGTTTTCTAGCCACTGCCCACGACAGCTGCCCTAGTTTCAAAAGGTTTGGGGACCCCTAAAAGAAGCATTTGTCTTTGAGGGTGGCCTCACGGGAGATTCATGGGAGACAATGGTCCTTCTGATCCCCCGGTTTCCATGTCCATGTGATAAGAAGAAGAAGAAGAAGAGATTGGATTTATATCCCACCCTTCACTTGGAGTCTCAGAGCGGCTTACAAACTCCTTTCCCTTCCCCTCCCCACAACAGACACCCTGTGAGGGAGGTGGGGCTGAGAGAGCTCTGACAGAAACTGCTCTTTTTCAAGAACAGCTCTTGTCAGAACTATGGCTTGCCCAAGGTCACATCAGCAGGTGCAAGTGGAGGCGTGGGGAATCAAACCCGGTTCTCCCAGATTAGAGGCCGCACACTTAACTGCTACACCAAACTGATAAGGACTGTGGCCTTTAAGTGGTCTACTCTAAGTGGATTTTTTTTCTGCAATTGGTAGTACTAGCCCTGCTGGGTTCCCATTCCCCCGATTGGGGGGGGGGGTTCCCGCTTTTGTGGCCACTGAACTGCTGGCCCCATTTGGCCAGTGAGGGGAACCCCACCCCAAAGCATTTTGTTTGCACCTACGTGCCTCGTGCAATGACGTCACCGCCAGGCACATTGTGGGGGGGACACTTGATCATTTAAGAAAAAAAAACATAGTTTTTCATTAAACGATAGAGCATCCCCTGCAACATGCCCTGTGTGATGACGTCACTTCTGGGTGATGTCATTGTGGGGTGCGCACTTCATGCACACACCAAAGAGGTCCCAGAGAAGAACCAGGACCAATGTTCCCTTTAAGCTGTGGAGTCTAGTGAGCAAAAATTCTGCTTTGTGAGCTACTGGTGTTAAAATTGTGAGCGAGCAATTTTGATGCCGCATAAATTAGGTTGCTCTGGAGCCACCCTTCCTGAGCGCAGACAAAAATGTATGAGCCGGAGGCTAAAAAATTGTGAGCTAGCTCACACTAACTCAGCTTAGAGGGAACACTGACCAGGACCCCCTCACCAGCAGCCAGAGAAGACCTGCCAACCCTAAGCCCTGCTTAGCTTCTAAGATCTGATGAAATCGGGCTATATACGACGCTGCCTTTCTTACATTAATTAAACGCCATCAGGTTTCAACTGAAACATGTGCAAATTAATAGTGCAATTCACTCCGATCTTAGGACTTCATGGTATTCCCCACGGGGATTCCGGAGAACAAATACTGGCCAGACCTTTTAAACTGTGTTACTCTTTAATCATCGCACAAACACTCTCTTCTAGACTGTCTAGTGCCAACGCTTACCTCATTGAAAAGTAGTGCATCAATGTTTATTTGGATTTAGGGCATGTAGCCCGTCCGTGACCTTCCAAACAGCCAGTGATCTAGTTTTGCATTCATCATTAAGGTGCTCTTTGGAATTGCAATAAATATCAGATGGTTGGTAAATATGACCATAAAAAGAATTTGTGAGGTTGCACAAATGCAACATTAATCAAGGGTGCCAGTCCCTTAAACTGCTATGTGCGTAAATGTGCTTTTCTCCCTTACGAACACAAATACGCAACCCTAGCGTGGGCTAAGATATCGAGTTGCATCCAGACAACTTTTTTGGTCAGTCTTGCCAAATTCACCTGATTACAGTCCTTGTCTCACCTGGCTTTGTCCATGAATATCCCACGACCCCCAGCATAGCCTCACTGAGTGGCCAGAAAAACTCCCTCCACATATTTTTACAGATGTATGTGCCATCAAGTTGTAACCAACTTATGGCAACCGCAGCAAGGAGCTTCCAAGGCAAGTGAGAAGCAGAGGTGGTTGGCCATTGCCTTCCTCTGCAGAGCCTTCCTTGGTGGAAGCGACCCCAGCAAGGGGCTTCGAAGGCAAGTGCGAAGCAGAGGTGGTTGGCCATGGCCTTCCTCTGCAAAGTCTTCCTTGGTGGTCTCCCATCCAAGTATCGAATTAAAGGCAACCCCAGAAAGGGGCTTTGGAGGCAAGTGAGAAGCAGAGGTGGTTGGCCATTGCCTTCCTCTGCAGAGCCTTCCTTAGTGGTCTGCCTTCCAAGTATCAACTTAAAGGCAACTCTATCCAAGGCAAGTGAGAAGCAGAGGTGGTTGGCCATGGCTTTCCTCTGCAGAGCCTTCCTTGGTGGTCTCCCTTGCAAGTACTGACCTTGCTTAGCTTCCGAGATCTGATGGGATCGGGCTATACCAATCTGCCTGTCCTCTCCCATTTATTTTTTACCAGCTGAAAACCTGATTGGATCCATTCTGTTTAATAGAAAAAGAAGGTATCACAGCCATACATGGTAGTACAGATGCCATCTTTTGAGGCAATTCCCAGCCTGTAGCAACCTCTACTGAGTGGGGCAGCTTCAACTGTGTCACGGGGTGGTGGAAAGCGGTGTCTAGTCTCAGCTGATTTATGGCAATCCCATAGAGTTTTCAAGGCAAAAGACTTTCAGAGGCTGCGGTCACACGGAGCATTAGC
>NW_015176590.1:8331-43331 GCF_001447785.1 Gekko japonicus | reverse complement strand
CTGGCCTCAGAGGATGCTGGTGAAGAGACCCTTGTGCTGAAAATGCTGGAGAACCCAACGGTGAAAAGTTGTAGGCAAGTGTCGTTTCTGCAGCTCCCATTATCTGGATTTTGAAAGAAGGAACAGAGGACAGATATGTGGCAAACCAAATGACGTGCTGGCCTGTCGGTAAGGCGTCGAATCAAAAGCCGAGAGGGGAAAGTGCCACTTTTTTTTTTTTTTTGGCTTGGAAGTAAATATTTCCTGCTCCTCAAAGAACTAGCCCAGTTATCGGCCCCTAAACCTGACGCCGTTTTTGCCAGCCGAATAAACCTTTGCGAAAACAGGGCATTCCCCTTCGTCCTTTCTGCGTCTCCTGCCACTCTTCATTCATAATCCGTCGCCGAGCTTGCCTATAGTTTAGGGGACAAAAGCAAGACCGAGGCACAGTCTTCCTAACCCTTCTCGGTCCCCCTTGGCAACCATTCAAAGCATTTCTTTTTGGCGTTCCTCAGCACCCGCTCGCAAGCTCATTAGGGCCTCTGGGGGGACGGGCCTCGCGTTCCTCCAACTGGTTTTGCCTGAGATCCACACCACTGAAGGGGCCTGGGTCCACACGATTACATTTTGGTTACGACTCCATTTCGACTCTGACCCCATCAAGTTATACGCACCAACTGCTTTCTGGGTCTGTTAATTCCAGCTGGCTCTCTTACGTCGAAGCCGAAATAAGTTCCCTGAATTTATCTCTAGAAACCCGATTTATGCTTTCTGAGCCTGAGGCCTTTTCAAAAATAAAATCTCATTTTTGGGGGGATCAGAGCTACGACCTCTTTAGAACCTGGCTAGGGATACCTTTGTCCCGCCTTGGATACGGGTCATCGGGGGAAAAACTTTCTCAACTTGGCCTCTCAAAAAAATTCCTTCCCTCTCTCACATACGACAAAGCGAGCGAGTTAGTGAGACAGAGAATCCAGGACATAGCTAGACAGGAGGATCTTAATAGCTCATGCAAATGGCGAGCCCTTGTAGAACCATTGTATAAGGTAGTGCCTATGCCCTATCTTTTTTATCTAGAAAATCATGAGTTAAGAAGAAGAGAGAGAGAAGATGAGATCGGATTTATACCCCGCCCTTCACTACCCAAAGGTGTCTCAGAGTGGCTTACAAACTCCTTTCCCTTCCCCTCCCCACAACAGACACCCTGTGAGGCAAAAGAAGAAGAGATTGGATTTATACCCCGCCCTTCACTACCCAAAGGAGTCTCAGAGCGGCTTACGAACTCCTTTCCCTTCCCCTCCCCACAACAGACACCCTGTGAGGTAAAAGAAGAAGAAGAAGAGATTGGATTTATACCCCGCCCTTCACTACCCGAAGGAGTCTCAGAGCGGCTTATGAACTCCTTTCCCTTCCCCTCCCCACAACAGACACCCTGTGAGGTAAAAGAAGAAGAAGAGATTGGATTTATACCCCGCCCTTCACTACCCAAAGGAGTCTCAGAGCGGCTTACGAACTCCTTTCCCTTCCCCTCCCCACAACAGACACCCTGTGAGGTCGGTGGAGCCGAGAGAGATCTGGACAGAAACAGCTCGTTTTCAAGAACAGCTCTTATCAGAACTACGGCTTGCCCAAGGTCATCCAGCCAGGTGCAAGTGGAGGAGTGGGGAATCAAACCCGGTTCTCCCAGATTAGAGTCCGCGCACTTAACATTTACCCTCATGAGGTGTGATGCCCTCCCTTCAGCGGTTACGGAGGGGAGGTTTAATTTAAAAAACCCCTGCTGATCGTATATGTCGCTGCTGCAATGACGGAATTGAAACCTTAATGCATGTTATATATGACTGCAGGGCATATCGCCACTTTCGTGATATTCTCCCACTCTCTTCAACTACATTGTCCTCAACTCGTCAAAAGATGCAATTGCTGAAGAACCTCCTAGAAACCCCAAGGTTACAGCTAAACTTGCCAAATTTGGCTGGTTAGCTGCAAGGACTAGAAAGCTCCTAGTGAAAGACGAATAGATGTAATTTGTTACAGTACTTAACAGGTTTTACATGCATGCTCTATTTGATATTCATTTTATATATTTCATTTATGCTTGTGGTTATATGAATTTAGTTTGAGTTGGTTTGTTTTATTAGAGTGCTGGCTTCTTGCTGTAAATAAATTTGTTGTTGTTGTTATAGCCTGGCTAACACAACCTGTTCTCTCTTAAATTTGGGGATTGTTCCTAATGCAAAGCTTCCAGCAGTATACCTCCATCTACTCACAGATCCAAATTTGTGTAGAGCCATCTCCTTGGCTAGATTTAATGTTCTTCCTTCAGCTAACTTATCTGGCAGATTCCAAGGGGATTCCCTATCCTCGCAGGGGCTGTCCTTGTATGAAGGGCTGTGTTGAAACTGTCGCCCATGTCCTCCTCCAGTGCCCGCTCTATCTGGCGTCCCGTCAGGATCTTCTATATCCCATATTAGCCCAATTTTTAGAGACCTCTGATGATTTTAAGCGACTTTTCTTGCTTGATAATCCAGGGCCCCATTCCCATGCCGAATCTGCCATGGGAGAGCCACAAATGTTGGGCGGATTTTCTGGGTACGCTCACACCACAACATCTGGCGGGCATAGCCGACGAACTCCTGGCTGGTTTGCCACGGGCTGCCGACGAACTCCTTCTGTGTGAATGTGCCAGCGCAGCTTTTCCCTCCGGCCATCTTCGTTGAAGCGCAGGCGCCGAGGGACAGAACCATGGCATGCCGCCGACGTTCTGGTGGGTCTAACTGCACCGGCACAAATAGCCACGCCTCCCCCCCCCCGTTATCTGGTCCGTGTGACTGGCGCCCAGATATAGAAATAACGGAAACAGTAGCAAAGTCTCTTTGCAGGGCCATGGTCTCACGGCCTGATAAGTGACACTATGAATTAGGTTTTATTATAATGCTACTCTTATTATGATGTTACTCTATGATGTTACTCTGCTATTCTAATTTTACTCTGCACGGATTTTTTATTTAGATTACTGCATCTTCATGCATATGCCAATAAAAAGCTTGTCTGAGACCACCGAAGGGAACGTACGCTGACAACTTCTGAATGCGCACTCCCAGTAAGTGGGTTAAACATCCGCACTCCTGATAAGGGGTATATACATCAAGACTCTCGGCTCGGTTTCATTCAGAAGCAGCCAAGAGATAATGCCACCCCTGTGGACTGGCCAGATCCTCTATGGGGCATCCACAGTGTCCGGTGGCGTGCCTGAGAACTAGTTTTGTGGCTGCAACCGGAGGAAGTGGTCAAATGTTCGTGGAGTGTCGGATAATCCATTGTGTCATACGATCCAAAAACATACGGCTGACTAATATCCTTGGCGCTGGATTCCAGGGCTGAGAACAGCTTGTGCATTTGAGAAATGACGATCTTCTTTCAACAGTTAAAAAGCTGCTGTCGATAGACCGCGGAGAACGAAGACAATACACAGATTTATAATTTTCCCGGCTCGAGTGTATCTGTCCGGTGAGATTTGGAAAGGCCATGAATCATGCTTGTGAACTTGCAGGCGGCCATATTCTCACTTTATACTTCCAATGCAAGGTTTGCAGCTCTGGGCTGGGAAATTTCTGGAGATTTGGGGGTGGAGCCTGAGGAGGGAGGTATCTGGAGAAGACAGGGACCTCAGTGGGGTACAATGCCACCCTGCGGGCACTTTAACACACACTAAATAACACACTTTCAATCCGCTTTCGATGCACTTTGCAACTGGATTTTACCATTTGAAGTGGTCACCAGTTTCGTGTAGTGGTTAAGTGCGCAGACACTAATCTGGGAGAACCAGGTTTGATTCCTCACTCCTCCACTTGCAGCTGCTGGATGACCTTGGGCAAACCATAGTTCTGACAAAAGCTGTCCTTGAAAGGGCAGTCCTCAATAGGGCTCTCTCAGCCCCACCTGCCTCACAGTGTGTCTGTTTTGGGGAGGGGAAAGGAAAGGAGTTAGTAAGCCGCTCTGAGACTCCGAGTGAAGGGTGGGGTATAAATCCAATCTCTTCTCTTCTTCTTCTTCTGAAGTGGATTGAAACAGAATTATTTAGCATGGGTGAAAGCTTTCACCCATAGAGTCCACCCACCGCCCGTAGAGTCCACCCACTGAAGCAGCCATTTTCTCCAGGAGAACTGATCTCTGTCGTCTGGAGAACAGTTATAATTCCTGGAAATCTCCAGGCCCTGCCAGGAAGTTGGTAACCCTACTTCTGCACCAAGTGCACCAGCATGCAGGCCAGGCTCCAGAGGGTGGCAGAGATGGGCATCTGCTAACTGGACCTACCACAACATGGAAAGACATGAGAGGAAGTCTGCCGAACTGCACAAAATACTCGGCTTGGTCGCCGTTGCTAATAGCTGGGCTCCGTGTGGCTGAGGAAAGCGAGGCCAAATCAGAGGGTCTCTCCTTACTTGAGGGAATCTTGAAGTGTTTATTTATTGATTGATTATTTATTAATTATATTTATTTATTTATTTATAACTGCCCCCAAGGGGGCAGGGTTTTATTTATTGATTGATTGATTTATACATTCGATTTATTTACCGCTCTGACCCCGAAGGTTTTCTGAGCGTTTTACAGGTAGTTTCAAATACATTTTCCCTAACTAAGGCCACATAGTAAACAGGGGTGGGGCTGCCTACTGGCACCCAGGAGGAAATGTAATGTAATGTAATGTGTTATTACATTTTTCATGTATATGTTATGTTATGTTATTAATTAGATTTATATCCCGCCCTCCCCAAACGGGCTCAGGGCGGCTAACCAAGAGCCATATGCCATGACTGAACAACTAAAAACAGAATAAAACAGTCATCATAAACAAAGTGCTGGTGCTCTAGATATTAATTCTTATCAGTCCAAGATGGGGTTCCATTGACCAACCTAACCCGTCAGCATAAGTTCCTAATAATACTATCATCCCGTCATGACCAGTTCTTCAGGTCATCTGGTCGCCTTCCCAGGGCCAGCTCATATCCAGATCGGATCCACTGTCAAAGATGGCAAATCGGTGGTAATCAAAAAAGAGGGAGAAAGGCTTAAGAAATGGCCTGATGAGAACTCGATATGCTCCGGAAGGGACAGAATATCGGGTACAGCTTAGAGTCAGTGGAAGGACAAAGGAAGCGGAGTATCGGACGAGGATCTGGAAGACATGGGTTCGGATCTCGACCCTGGAAGCTTTCTGGGTGACACATTCTCAGCCCAACCTACCTCAGAGGGTGGTGGTTGAGAGGATAAAATTGAGAGGAGAATGACACAAGCTTTGTCCGGTTCCCTTTGGGGAGAAATGGAGGGCACCAATAAATATATAATATGTAGACGAAATGTATTGCTCAGTGAGCCTGTAAAATGCTTCCGGGGCCAAGGTAGGATTTCCAAATTATTCTCATCTCTTTAGGTTCCCTGCTGGCCTGTGTTGGACATTACGGCTAGGACATTTGAAACTTAAGAACATAAGAACACAAGAACAGCCATGTGGGATCAAGCCAATGGCCCATCCAGTTCAACACTCTATGTCACACAGTGGCCAAAACCCAGCTGCCCTCAGAAGGTCCACCAGCAGGGCCAGAACTCCTTCATAAGAACATAAGAACATAAGAGATGCCAATGTTGGATCAGGCCAAAGGCCCATCCAGTCCAACACTCTGTGTCACACAGTGGCCAGAAATACCAGGTGCCATCAGGAGGTCCACCAGTGGGGCCAGGACATTAGAAGCCCTCCCACTGTTGACCCCCCCCAGCACCAAGAAGACAGAGCATCACTTGCCCCAGAGCCCCTATCTATACCTTGTGGCTAATAACCACTGATGGACCTCTGCTCCATATGCTTATCTAATTCCCTCTTGAAGCCGTCCATGCTTGTAGCCACCACCAATTCCTGTGGCAGTGAATTCCATGTGTTAATCACTTCTTGGGTGAAGAAGTACTTCCTTTTATCCATTCTAACCCGACCGCTCAGCAATTTCATGGAGTGCCCACAAGTTCTTATATTGTGAGAAAGGGAGAAATGAAGAACATAAAAACATAAGAAAAGCCATGTTGGATCAGACCAATGGCCAATCCAGTCCAGCACTCTGCATCATATAGTGGCCAAAACCCAGGTGCCATTAGGAGGTCTACCAGGAGGGCCAGAACTCCAGAAGCCCTTATGTTCTACCAGCCACTGTTCCTAAGACCAACCAGTACCAGCTCTGGAGGATGTGATGACAGTTCACTGGAGTGTAATTCTTTTTATAATGCAAGAAGATGAGCTTACGAAAATCATACAGCGTACCTGTTTTTGAATACTCTGTGCTGCAGGCCAGGATAAATAGGCTGCTTTGCTCATGCAAAGTCCCTTGGACAAGCTCGTACCCTCACTGGCCTTGGGTTTTGGTTGGCCATCCAATGGAGGCCATGCAGGGAAGGGAGGTTTTTTTTTAACCCTTTCAGTTTTGAAGCACATTAAGACTCCCTGCTCTGTGAGAACCCTTTTAAGAAACAAGAAGGCCATTTGATGAAACAACTTCACACTCTTTTAAATATGTTTTAGAGATTCTTAATATGATTTTCATTTTTAAATGCATGTGCTTGGGGGTGGGGGGGAGATCCTAAATTCTTTTAACTTGGAATTTTACTACAGAAGTCTGTTGATGGGGAAAGGGTTGGTTAAATGTGTAGCCCTGCTTAGAGAGATCTAAATCTTTAATGTACTTGGATAGGAGGCCACCAAGGAAGTCCAGGGACTCTGTGAAGAGGAACTCAATGTCAGACCACCTCTGACCTTCTCTTACCTCGAAAAGGAGAGGAGAAGAGGAGATTGGATTTATACCCTGCCCTTCATTTGGCGTCTCAGAGCGGCTGACAAACTCCTTTCCCTTCCCCTCCCCACAACAGACACCCTGTGAGGTAGGTTGGGCTGAGAGTGCTCTTTCCAGAACTGTCCTTGAGAGAACAGCTCTGACAGAACTATGGCTTGCCCAAGGTCATCCAGCAGCTGCAAGTGGAGGGGTGGGGAATCAATCCCGGTTCTCCCAGATTAGAGTCCGCGTACTTAACCACTACACCAAACTGGCTTTCTACACTACACCTACTGGGTTGCCATAAACCAGCTATGACTTGACAACACTTTCCATCCCCATTATCTGCATATGATGCATTGTTCTTTAGAGTGTTCAGTTTAGACGAAGAAGGGGAGATTGGATTTATACCCCGCCCTTCACTCCCCGAAGGAGTCTCAGGGCAACTGTTTCATCAAACAGCAGCTTACGACAGACACCCTGTGAGGTAGATAGGGCCGAGAGAGCTCTCTTGAGAACTGCCCTTGAGAGAATGGCTCTGAAAGAACTTGTGACTGACCCAAGGTCACACCAGCAGCTGCATGTGTAGGAGTGGGGAATCAAACCCAGTTCTCCCAGATTAGGGTCTGTGCTCCTAACCGCTACACCGAACTAGGGATTTGAACCTAGGTTTCTCTGATGACGACATTGGATTTATAACCCGCCCTTCACTCAGAGCGGGTTACAATCTCCTTTTCCTTCTCTTCCCCACAACAGACACCCTGTGAGGTAGGTGGGGCTGAGAGAGCTCTTTCAAGGACTGCTCGTGAGAGAGCAGCTCTGAAAAAACTTGTGACTGACCCAAGGTCACACCAGCAGCTGCAAGTGTAGGCGTGGGGAATCAAACCCGGTTCTCCCAGATTAGAGTCCACACACTTAACCACTACACCAAACTGGCTCTCGACGTCAGAGTGGGAAACCCTGGCCCAAACGACCCCCCCCCAAAAAAACCCTCTTGTATATATTTTTCTCCTTTAAAAAATTGAGAGGCAACTGCAAGCTTAAGCAGAGGAATGGAGGGGTCTGCTAATCCTTTCCCTTTGGTCCATATTTTTAGTGGGAAATTACCTGCCCGAGTTGCTTTTCTCCCTGTGAGGAAAAGGATAACGGCCCCCATTTAGTATTCCCTCAAAGAAGTGTGTGAGGGCCAGCTTTGAATGGAAAATGAGGGCGTGTTTTGGCCTCTCTTTCTCTCCCTCCCGTTAAGCGATTCAAGAGCCTGCATTTAGTTAGAAGGGGGAGGGAATCAAATACACAGGAGGGGGGGAGAGAGAGAGAGTCACATCCAGTGTGAGCCAGAGCGAAGTGAAAAAAGTGCTCAGAATGTTACAGAGTCTCTCCCTGCCCTCTCCATCCCTCCCAAGAGTTCAGCTAATTCTTAGAGGCCTCTTGTCTTTCCGACTGCCAGCTCCTCTACACCTTCACTGTGCTTCTGGCAGTGTTAACGTACACCTCGCCTTCTCCATCCACGGTTCCTGTCATGGGATCAAACATTAGGGGGGGAGGGTTCCCAAAAAGGCCGAAGTTTGAAGTGGATGAACAACTGCCTATAAAACGCACTAAGCTCTTCCCCTGTAATGTATTTAATTTCACACTGGCTGATAATATTGGCCCTGAATGGCTTGCGGCGGGGGGTTGTCTTTGTGTCCCGCTCAGCCACACAGGCGAAAGAATACTTCAGAGCCCACAGCTGCTCGTCGGGGCGGCAGGGGGGTGTATTTTGTGTTGGCTAACGCACAGAAGGAAGAGAACAAAAGTTTGAGTCCAGTGGCAACAAAATTTAAGACCGGCAAAATTTAATTCTGGGTATAAGCTTTCGTGTGCCGAATATTCTTCGGCGAGGAATATTCAGGTTCAGTTAATACAAAGAAATATTCTTCGGCGAAGAATATTCAGGTTCAGTTAATACAACGAAATATTCTTCGGCGAGGAATATTCAGGTTCAGTTAATGCAAAGAAATATAGCACGCACTATTTTCTGCAAAGAAGTACACGGTGGAATGGATTGCATGAGCCCTTCACAACATGGCATAGTTGCTCCTGGAGCTACCAACTCTGCATTGGGAAACTTCTGGAGATCTGGGGGGAGGAACCTGGGGAATGCAAGGTTTGGGGAGGGGAGGGACCTCAGCGGGGGCGGGGGGTAGAATGCCATAGAGTCCACCCTCTAAAGCAGCCATTTGCTCCAGGGGAACTGATCTCTATAGCCTGGAGATCAGTTGTAATTCTTGGAGATCCCCAGGCCTCAGCCGTCGTCTTGCAGCCAAGTCTGTAAACAGCACTGATTGTTCCTTTTGGCTGTCGTACAACTGCAGGGTCACTTGCCTGTCATCATTAGACTGAATCCCCGTGGAGGAATACTGCCTCAGTGAGTCAGTGAATGGCTGTGGTGGGAAGTGTTGTCAGGTCACAGCCAACTTATGGAGACCCTGAAGGGTTTTCAAGGTAGGGCACTAACAGAGGTGGGTTTGCCATCGCCTGCCTCTGCATAGCGACCTTGGACTTCCTCGGTGGTCTCCAGTGTTCCCTCTAAGCTGAGTGAGTGTGAGCTAGCTCACAGTTTTTAAGTCACCCATTTGTGTCTCGGCTCAGGAAGGGAGGGCTCCAGAGCAAACTAATTGATGCAGCAGCCAAATCCCTCGCTCGCAACTTTAATGCCAGTCGCTCACAAAGCAGGATTTTTGCTCACAAGACTCCACAGCTTGGAGGGAGCGTTGGTGGTCTCCCATCCAAACACTAACCAAGTCCGGCCCTGCTTAGCTTCTGAGGTCTGATGAGATTGTACTAGCCTCGGCCAGCCAGGGCAGGGCAGGGCAGGGCAGTGAATACCGACTCTGTGTTTTTACTCGATTCCATGATGAAAGTACATGCATTTACCCCCCCCCGCATTTATTTATTTATATCCCTTTTTTTTTCCTCCCTGGTTGGGGTTCCAAATAGCTCGGGACATGGCTCTCCTCTCCTCCAGTCTCTCACCACAGCTGCCCTGATGGTATGCGACAGACCCAAAGACACCCAGCAAGCGTCCATCGTAGAAGAAGGAATTCAAAACCGGATCTTCCAGTACTCTGTTCTGACACTTTATCCACTACACTCCCCTGACCAGGATAGCCCACTCTCATCAGACCTCGGAAGCGAAGCAGGGTCGACCTTGGCTAGCATTTGGAAGTCTGATCTCCAAGGAATACCAGGGTCAGGATGAAGAGGCAGGCAATGGCAAGCCATCTCTGAAACATCTCTGCCCTTAAAAACAAGTCTAGCTTGCCACCTAGTGGTGTGTGACATTAAAAGAGCTAGAACATTTGGCTGCCAGACAATCTTAGGATCTCTTGGTCATACTAAGAAGAAGAAGAGATGGGATTTATACCCCGCCCTTCACTATCCAAAGGAGTATCAGAGCGGCTTACAAACTCCTTTCCCTTCCCCTCCCCACACAGACACCCTGTGAGGGAAGTGGGGCTGAGAGAGCTCTTGACAGAAATTGCTCTTTTTCTAGAACAGCTCTTATCAGAACTACGGCTTGCCCAAGGTCGTCCAGCCAGGTGCAAGTGGAGGAGTGGGGAATCAAACCCGGTTCTCCCAGATTAGAGTCCGCGCACTTAACCACTACATCATGCCAGATGAGTCTGCCCACTTAACCACACCGTGCCAGATGGTGGTGGTGGTGGTGGTGGTGAAAGTGATGATGGTGATGATGATGATTATCCACTACACCATTCCAACTCTCAACAGCACAAGGACACAAAAAACAAGAAAGGACATGATCTTGAAGAATAAGGCACAGTCAGCTCTATTTCACTGTATGGGATTCTTTTTTACTTCTAATTTTTAAGGGGGGGAATCAATGCAGTACTAAACAGGGGACACTGCTTGTTTGCCTCCTCTCTGATCCCCCTTTCAAGTCAATACCAGCAGGAAACTAAACGTCACGCAGTTCCTTTTAAACTTTCCCCCCACCGTTTTAATTTTTTTTTCTTCCGTGATCCGGGAGTAGTGATCTCATATCAGTAGACTTTTGCCGCTTGTCAAAAAACCTTAGAAATTTGCCCTGACCCAGATAGCGCAAGCAAGCCTGATCTTGTCAGAGCTCGGAAGCTAAGCAGGGGCCGACTCTGGCAAGTACTTGGAAGGGAGACCTCCAAGGAATGCCAGGGCTGGGAGGCAGAGGCAGGCTACAGTAAGCCACCTCTCTGAAACGTCCAAGCCCCACTACGGGTCACCAGACGTCAACTGTGACTTCCAGGCATACACACATAGACACAAAAAAAACCTCACAAAAAACTTAAAAACCTTAAAACGAGGGGAAACGGAGCTTGTACACCGATGAAGGGGGGGAGGATGGCGGAAGGTGCAGAGTGGGTGGAATGACCTCAGTGTGGGTGGGGAGTGACCCGCCCCCCACAAAATTGCAGGGAGAAATCTGAGGGACGTATGCTTTTGAATTACCTTTGGCTTGGGGGGAAAAACAAGGAGAAAATCAGCACAAATGCATTCTCAGAAAAGCCAGGGAAACAGTAACTAGAAAGCAAACTGAATGCTAAAGAGAGGCAAAGTAATGCAGAATGACAAAGAAAACCTGATGGACATGCACTGTGAAAGCAAGGGGAAACACTCTTGCATAATAGACGGTGACCGATTTCCCACAAGCAGCGTCCAACGATGACCCAGCCTGGGTCTCTGATAAACTGACCTTGGTATGCACAGATTCCCTTTCTCGATGGAATGGAAAAACATTCAGGGGTCATTTCCTGCAGGAGCGCACAGGAGCGGAGCTCCAGCAGTAAAAAGCCCAGGGGGCGGGCACATGCAACAAGCCCCACCCCCTGCTCCCATCTGCCCTCAGTCAGAGCAAAAAGCAGCCAGGTAAGCTGCAGAGCCCCCCCCCCCCAAGCCCCCTGGTCCAAAACAGTCAGGTACAAGCTCTCCATCCTCTGTGAGCACAAATCTGCACGTCCCCCACCCCCAGCTAGCAATCCAAAACAGTCCAGTGGTACCTTTAAGGCCAAGGTTTATTCAGGTACAAGCTCTCCCTCCTCTGCGAGGACAGATCTGAACATTCCGCCCCCCCCAATAGCTGGCAATCCAAAACAGTCCAGTGGAGCCTGAGCGGTGGGTGTTGCCTTCTGACACACTTCCGGTGATGTCAGGGGGTGTGGCATATGCAAATAAGCTATGCTAATGTGTTATGCTAATGAGCTCCTGCACCTCTTTTTCTACGAAAATGACCCCAGAGAACATCTATTATGTAAGTACTACTACCCAAACTCCTGTTTTCTGCTGAGTCCTATTTATGGAATCGGCTATTCAAATAACGAGGGAACGATGAAGACATTATAGCAGATGGGGCCACAGCTTAGTGGTAGAGCATCTTGCTCAACATGCAGAAGGTCCCAGGTTCAATCCCCAGCATCTCCAGTTGAAAGGAGCAGATAGTAGGTGATGTGAAAGCCCTCTGCCTGAGACCCTGTAGATCCAGCCTGAGTAGACAATACTGAACTTGATGGACTGATGGTCTGATTCAGTATAAGGCAGCTTCAGGCAGGGCCGGCTCGAGGTGTTTCTGCACCCTAGGCGAGGCTGCCTTGTGGTGCAGATGCCAACCTCCCGGTGGGGCCTGGAGACCTCTGGAGCCAGCCACCCTTTTGCTACCGCCTCCCCCGCCTCCCCCCCCCCGCAGTTGTCAGACCCAGCGAGCACACCCCACATGTTCCTGCAGCGCTCTCCAAGATGGAAGAGAGATTTCTCTCATGCTCCGCTTCCGAAGGCAGTTTGGGAGGGAGACGGGGGGGATCCCATCTCCAGGCAGGGATGCTCACCGGATGCCTCTCCCCAATTAGTGAAGTGCTGACACTTGGAGAGCTGCTTGCGGGCTTTTGGCGGCGGGGGGGAGGCACAGCTCAGCACCCAATCCAGGGCCCAGCACTCTAGGCGAATGCCTAGTTCGCCTAGTGGGTGAGCCGGCCCTGGCTTCAGGTGTGTAGAAAGTACTTAGAGAGGATCTGTAATGATACCCATTCAGGGAAATCACCTGCCTTCTCCTTAATTTCTCCTCCCCAGTTGCTCCAGTTGCATTGTGTCCCCAGTAGGGTGGCTAAGCCCGGGTTGGGAGATTGGGGGGCAAATTCTATATCCAATATATTACATATAGAATATATTATTATACTATATTATGGCCCCGTTCACACGCCGAATTTGCCGCGGGAGAGCCACGATCGAATGGCGGGTTTTCTGGGCGCGATCACACCGCAACATCTGGCAAGTGGAGCGCACCCGTGGCCAACCGGTGGTGTACCGCTGAAAATGCACAATAAAAAGCTACCTTCTTGAAGGTACTGGCAAACGGTTGCCACAGGCTGCCTCTGGACTCCCTTGGCGTGATTGCGCCGGCACACGGCTTTTCCCTCCAGCCCCTCGTTGACACGCAGGTGCGGAGGGAAGGAACCGTGGCATGCCGCCGACGTGTGGGATCGCGTTCTGGCAGCTCTAATTGTGGCGGCGCAAATAGCCCTGCCTCCCCACCTGCGTTATCCGGCCCGTGTGGCCGGGGCCTATATAATATAATACAGTTCCATATAATCCCTGCTTCGAAGCAGCCCTCTTCTCCAGGGGAACTGATCTCAATCGTCTGGAGCACAAAATAATAGTGGGAGATCTCCAGGTGCTACCTGGAGAATGGAAACCCTATAATCTGCACTTCTGTGGACAGAAAGCCATTTGCAGAAAGTTTAGCAGGGATTCAAGGTGTGGGGGGGGGAATGCCACAACTTCTTTGTGTGAATCTCCTTCCTTCCTTCTACCTTGAACATAAAAGGGCTAACAGGGCAGGGAAAAGAAACCCAGGAAGAGCGAGAGCACCGCAGAGGTCTGGTGCCAGTTTCAGTTTTCGGTGACTCGCAGTGGCCTCTTTATCCTCATTGCATTTGAAAGCTGTGTCCCTAAAGGGAGAGGCTTGGCAGAGCCCGTTGCGACGAGACGTCGAAGCGCTGAAGCATACGGACGGAATTTTTTAACAATGCGCGAGCGTGACGTCCCCTGCCAATGGCCGATCCGCCTTGGACTTTGCAAAGGAGCCCAAGTGCCAGGTTGCGGAGTCCTCTTTCCCATTTGAAGAGGAGTCGTTTGCGCTGGTTTTAGTCCGTTTGAAAACTGAGCCCCCCACCCACCCCTTTTTTTTTGTTTTTGTTGGCAAGTCGAAAAGAATTTCACTCAGGCAAGGGATATTCGTCTGGTCCAAATGAGGGGAAGCACTACCAGAGCGTAATGTTGGATGAAAATTCCAGCTGGAAGTTCATGTCCCATCTGTAATAGCTTTTTTCTCTTTTTGCAAAAAAACCCCAGAAACCAAGGGAAGAAAGACGTGAAAGTGTACATGCAAAATTGGACACACTGAATAGGAATCTCACAGTGGCTACCAAAGAATAAGGATGGAAAGAGCACCCTTCCCCCCCCCCTCCTGCATCAGGGTTACCCTTTCTGTGTTAAGAAATTCTTGGAGATTTTGGAGGGTGGAGCCTTCGAAGGGTGGGGTTTAGGGAGGGGAGGGTATAATGGGGTATAATGCTATAGACTCCACCCTCCAAAGGAGCCATTTTCTCCAGGGGGATGAATCTCTGGAATGTGGAGCTCAGTTGTAGTTCTGGGAGGTTGCTAGGCAATCCTAATTGTGGTCTAGGGTTGCCAAATCAGTCTTCGCTGGGAGCGGGGGGCTCCCGGCCGGCGTCGGGTGAATGCGCGCACGATTTGCGCGTGCGCACGCCACGTGCACATCACTCGGAAGGGACGTAGGCATGCTTGGCACGCTGGGGGCGGGGCCACGGCCGTACAAGGGAAAACCATAGAGTTTTCCCTTGTATGGCCATGGCCCCGCCCCCAGCGTGCCCGGCGTGCCGTCATTTCCTAGTGATGCGCACGCCGGGGGCAGGGTTTCCCTGGGGCCCGATTCCGCCACGGCGGAAATCGGGCCTCCAAAGCAGGGGTTTCCCCGCCCCCCAGCCCGATTTGGCAGCCCTATTGTAGTCGTCACTATCAAGAAAGGGTTAAAACCACCGAAATGGTGTCGCCCGCATCTCATCACGTTAGTACATTTGGATACAACAAAATGTAGAGCTGATTAGGGTTGCGGCCACGAACGTTTCCAAGAGTAGCAAACAGAATGTAAAATTCTAAGGCATTGTAAGGTAAGATAGTGGTTGTGAGGAAAAAAGACCTCCCTAAAAATATTTAACGAACAATCATTTAAGTTGCCATTAGGGTGCTGCAGGGCTCGGTTTTGAGCCCGGTCCTTTTCAATATTTTTATCAATGATCTGGATGAAGGGGTAGAAAGGCTACTCATTAAATTTGCTGATGATACCAAATTGGGAGGAGTAGCAAACACCCAAGGAGACAGAGTTAAAATTGAACAAGACCTGAATACTCTGGAGAAGTGGGCAGTTGCGAACAGGAATGCAATTCAACAGAGATAAATGCACCGTATTACATCTGGGCCACAAAAATGTCAAGCACAAATGCTGGATGGGGGATATGTTTCTGGGGAGTAGTGTATGCGAAAGAGATCTTGGTGTAAGGGTGGACTGTAAACTGAATATGAGCGGTCAGTGTGATGCAGGGGTTAAAAAAGACAAATTCAATCTTGGGTTGTATTAAAGGGGCCATAGCATCAAAATCGCAGGAGGTCATAGCCCCTCTGTATACTGCCTTGGTCAGGCCGCGCCTGGAGTACCATGTGCAGTTCTGGAGGCCTCACTTCAAAAAGGATGTGGGCAAAATTGAGAGGGTGCGGACGAGAGCGAGGAGGATGATCAGGGGTCTGGAGACTGAGCCCTGTGAGGAAAGGCTAAGGGCCCTGGGAATGTTTAGTTTGGAGAAGAGGAGTTTGAGGGGGAACATGATTGCTTTCTTTAAATATTTGAAAGGCTGTCATTTGGAGGAGGGCAAGGAGCTGTTCCAGGTGGCAGCAGAGGAGAGGACCCAGAGCAACGGGTTTAAATTCTATGCAGAAAGGTATCCGCTGGATATTAGGAAACACTTTTTCATGGTCAGAGTGGCTCCAAGGTGGAATCAGCTGCCTAGGGAGGTAGTGAGCTCCCCTTCACTGACAGCTTTCAAGAAGAGGCTGGACGAATATTTGTCAGAGATGCTTTAGGCTGGTCCTGCATTGGGCAGGGGGTTGGGCTAGATGGTCTGTATGGCCCCTTCCAACTCTGTGGTTCTATTGCAAAATATGGGGGCAATACAATTTTTCACCAACTTGTTTATTCTGAAGAAGTGTGAATGTGTGAAAATCTGAAGAAGCGAGCAAGCACACGAAAGCTGATACCCAGAATTAAACTTGGTTGGTCTTCAAGGTGCCATTGGACTCAAACTTTGTTCTATTGCTTCAGGTTACCCACGTAAATTTGTTGTTGTTTTTCTGGTCACCGTTAACAGATATGAAATATAATTGTTCTAAAAAAAACCCATAGGCCATAGACAATTGAGTCAAGAATGAAAAGATATATAATTATCCCCACTATTAGTTGGAAACAAAATCTAATTTTTGCCTGTGGAAGGCAAAAACCTTTCCCCGTTTTGATAGGCCACAAAGGGCCCTCCCTCTCCTTCCTGCCTCTCGTTTCCCTGTCTGCAAAAGCGGGTTGACTTCTTCCCATTGAAGAATTTATTAAACTAACTCTCTTGTCCGTCTCACTTGGCAGCAACGGGGAAAAAAGCAATTTCCACAAGTGGAAGGGCCTCCTCATATCGAGAAAGGCGGCACTTCGGCAACAAGCTGGAAAGAGCGTGCAACATGGCTGGACGGCCGTGTTTCCTTTTCTAGGATTTGTTGGAAAAAACCTTCCCCGTCTCTCCTGACTTTGTTGCCTTTTGTCAGTCACAAAAAGCAGATTTTCCTTCGTAAATCCCCAGTAATTAAACGACTGCTTGAGCGGCCCGGCCGTCTTCAATGGGCCTGTCTCCTAGGCAAACCTTTGACGGCCATATTTTTTTGCAAAAAAAAAAAAAAAAGCCCGCTAAGATGACTAGGTACCTAACCCTCTTTAACGCTAAACCAATTGATGCCCAGGCGGACTCCGCATGGAGGAGGAAAAGATTCATTAAAGGGCACTTCATTAAAGAGCGGCAAAGGGAAGCTGGTAATGCGGCTGAAGCCACCCGAAATCCAGAGCAAAGCTGTCTATTAGGGGGAAGCAACAAAGACGGTCTCGGAAACTGAACTCCCCGCTCCTCTCCAGCAGATTAGGAAGAGTGATGGGATTAGGGTTTAATGACTTGGGCAAGAGACAAAGGGAATTTTTGACAAAGAGGCTTAGATATGGAAGAATTAACACTCTGTATGCCGACCAGGCCTCTGATGGGTTCCCGCATTCTTTTTTTTTTCTTTTTTTGACCTCTGAGGCTGAAGTTGAGAGAGAGAGAGACACAGAGAGAGAAGCGAAGATCTGTAACTCCTTTAACCTTTTCTTTTCCCTAGCGTGTTTTGTGTTGTTGTTTTTTAAGACCGAGAACGAAAAGAGTTTCGAAATTCTCACTGGGATGTGTTCGGCAAGAAGACGGAAATTGACGCAAACCATCTAAGACCTCACCAGAAGCGTCGCCAAAGTCCCATATTTGGAACTACCGGCAGATTTCTATAATGTAATTTGCAGGTGCGTGGTGAGGTTGCCATCTCTGGGTTGGGAAATTCCTGGAGATTTGGGGTGTGGAGTCTAAGAAGGACGGGGCTTGAGGATGGGTGGGAGTGGGACTTCAGTGGAGCATAAAGCTGTGAAATGCACCTTCCAAAGGGGCTATTTGCTCCGGGGGACCCTACCTGGAGGTTACAACCTGAGTGAGTGGGGGTCTTTCCATGTGCCTAAAAAATTAATTTAAAAAAACACAACTTTGTGTTTATTTCAAATTTTTCCAGAAGTACAGTAATATCGTACATTGCCGATACAGGATATAGTGTTAACCAAACAAAATGGAAACCCCCAAAAAACTAAACAACACCCCCCCACCCCCCGCCACTTGAATGCAATCCTCAAGCATCAAACTGTCCTATGGTCTCAAACAGTGCGGAATTAAACTTTCTCCCTTTCTCACAATACAAGAACTCGTGGGCCCTCTATGAAATTGCTGAGCGGTCGGGTTAGAACGGATAAAAGGAAGTCCTTCTGCACCCAAATTGTGATTCACACATGGAATTCACTGCCACGGGAGGTGGCGGCGGCTACAAGCATGGACAGCGTCAAGAGGGGATTGGATAAACCAATGGAGCAGAGGTCCATCAGTGGCTATTAGCCACAAGGTATAGATAGGGGCTCTGGGGCACTGTCATCTTGGTGCTTTGTGGGGGTCAACAGTGGGAGGGCTCCTAGTGTCCTGGCCCCACTGGTGGACCTCCTGATGGCACCTGGTATTTTTGGCCACTGTGTGACAAAGTGTTGGACTGGATGGGCCCTTGGCCTGATCCAACATTGGCTTCTCTGATGTTCTTATTTATGGGTCAGTGATGCTCTGTATTCTTGGTGCTTGGGGGGGGCAAGAGTGGGAGGGTTTCTGGTGTCCTGGCCCCACTGGTGGACCTCCTGATGGCACCTGGTATTTTTGGCCACTGTGTGACAGAGTGTTGGACTGGATGGGCCTTTGGCCCGATCCAACATTGGCGTCTCTTATGTTCTTATGATTTTCAGAGAGGCGACTGAATAAATCCTGCCCCCGCCCTCCCGCCTCTGGCATTCCAAGGAGGTCTCCCCTCCAAGCACTTGCCAGAGTCAACCCTGCTCAGCTTCCGAGACCTGATGAGATCGGGCTCGCCTGGGCTATCCAGGTCGGGGCCATCATAGTCAACGTTTAATTAAATAATGAAACATTTAATGAGGTAAAATGTGGCTCACACATTGTAATTTTGAGTGCCGAATGCACTATGAAAGGGGCAACGTCGCCCACAGTGCGAACTTTCATCCCATCACTTCCGGGGAGGGCTCGTGGCTCAGTAGTGGAGCATCTGCTTGGCACACAGAAGGTCCCAAGTTCAGTTCCCTGCATCTCCAGTTAAAAGGATAGGGTAGTAGGCAATTGCAAACCATCTCTATTCAGAGGGCCAGTTTGGTGTAGTGGTTAAGTGTGCAGACTCTAAACTGGGAGAACCGGGTTTGATTCCCCACTCCTCCACTTGCACCTGGCTGGATGACCTTGGGCAAGCCATAGTTCTGTCAGGGCTGTTCTTGAAAAAGAGCAGTTTCTGTCAAGAGCTCTCTCAGCCCCACCCACCTCACAGGGTGTCTGTTGTCGGGAGGGGAAGGGAAAGGAGTTTGTAAACCGCCATGAGACTCCTTCGGGTAGTGAAGGGCGGGGTATAAATCCAATCTCTTCTTCTTCTTCTTCTTCTACCTCACAGGGTGTCTGTTGTGGGGAGGGGGAGGGAAACGAGGTTGTAAGCCACTCTGAGACTCCTTTGGGTAGTGAAGGGCGGGGTATAAATCCAATCTCTTCTTCTTCTTCTTTTACCTCACAGGGTGTCTGTTGTGGGGAGGGGAAGGGAAAGGAGTTTGTAAGCCGCTCTGAGACTCCTTCGGGTAGTGAAGGGTGGGGTATAAATCCAATCTCCTCCTCTTCTTCTTCTTGTGGGGAAGGGAAGGGGAAGGAGTTTGTTAGCCGCTCTGAGACTCCTTCGGGTAGTGAAGGGTGGGGTATAAATCCAATCTCTTCTTCTTCATCATCATCATCCTTTCTTGCCTTGTATACCCTGTGGGATCACCATAATTCAGCTGCGACTTGGTGGTACTTTTCACCACCACCAATGGGGAATGGGAAAGACCCACACCTGAGACCCTAGAGAGCTGCTACCAGTCTGAGTAGAGAAGACTGACCTTAATGGATTGATTGTCTGACACATTATAAGGCAGCTTCATGGCCCAGGCTAGCCCAATCTTATCAGATCTTGTAAGCTAAGCAGGGTCGGCCCTGGTGAGTGTATGGATGGGAGACTTCCAAGGAATACCAGCAGTGTGACATGGAGGCAGCCAATGGCAAACCACCTCTGAACGTCTCATGCCTTGAAAACCCTATGGGGTCTCCATAGTATTGGAACTAGGTGTGATGCAAGGTCTAAAATTCAGTCACTATAGGGTTAATGTATGTTTACCTTGTGTGCTTAGACTGTGTGTCTTGTGTGTTTAGACTGACCGGGAAGGGAACCTGTCACTGAGCCAATGGGAAGAGAGCCCGGGAAACTGAAGCCTATTTACTCACAATCATTGGTTAATGCATTCAGGTGACTTCCTTCTAGGGGTCAAGAAGAAGAAGAATCTCCATTGTTGTAGTCCGTGTGGTCAACGAATACAGATGTAGTCTTAGGTGACTTTGTTGTTTTGTAGATTTCCTGTAGATTTTCTAGATTTACCTTGTGCATTTAGACTGACCTGGAAGGGAACCTGTCACTGAGCCAATGGGAAGAGAGCCCGGGAAATTGAAGCCTATTTACTAACAATCATCAGTTAATGCATTCAGGTGATTTCCTTCTAGGTGTCAAGAAGAAGAAGAAGAAGAATCTCCATTGTTGTAGTCCGTGTGGTCAACGAATACAGATGTAGTCTTAGGTGTCTTTGTTGTTTTGTAGATTTCCTGTGTACCCTTCCCTTTAGAAATAAAGATTTTTACATAGAAGAAAATGCCTCCTCTCCAGTGAAGCAAAGATCCATCGCAATCTCTGAATATTTAACTATTTCGCCAATAGGTCAGCTGCGACTTGACCGCATTTTCTACCACGTGTCCGAAGAGGTTGTGCTGCAGTGTTTCAAAGAATTTGTTGGATCAGAGCCGAGTGCAAGGCAAAAGAAAGGCTTATGTTTATAAAAGGAGAGAGACACAAGGGATCGTTAACAATGAACACATTAAAAAAACCACCTCCATCCCTGGCAAATCTGACTTATTCCAAGATGTAGCAGTGTGTACCCACAACCCTCTTTAGAGTGCCCCTATCCCACTTCCCCGCCTCCTCCTGCCCTCTGAGTGCTTCAAAATTCTCTGGGGGAGGATCAGTGGACCCCAGGAATAGTATGGGGGGGAGTGGGCAGGGCTTTTTCCCTGGGGGAATGCGCCGGAACAGAGTTTGGGAACCTCTCCAACAAAACCCTTTTAAAAAATGTTTTAAAGTTCATGAGTTTTCAGCATACAGATTGAAAACTTCCTTTCTCTCTTGAGAGTTCCAACACCTCTTGTTCCAAAAAAAAAAGGCCTGGAAGTGGGTGTCTGTAGTAGGAGACGGGAATTGGGGGAACTGGCCGAAATGGAAATGCTGTTCCAGCAACGGAATATGCCACCGTTTCAAGATTATACTCTGTTTCTGTAACGTCCCTTGTTTTTTGTTTCATTTAGGTTTCCCTTGCTCGAAAGCCAGTCGAATCCGGCTCTAGGGCTGTGGTGCTCATCTCCGTTTCCAAGCCGAAGAGCCAGTGCTGTCTGAAGACTTCTCCGTGGTCATGTGGCCAGCATGACTAGACACCAAGGCGCACGGAACACTGTTTACCTTCCCACCGAAGAGGTACCTATTTATCTACTTGCAACTTCTTGGTTTCGAACTGCTAGGTTGGCAGGAGCTGGAACCAGAGACAGGAGCTCACTCCATCATGTGGCACTCGGGTCTTGAACTGCTGAACTACCAACCTTCCGGTCTGCAGTTTAGCATCTTCATTTAGCATACCCCTAACGATCTCTACTGACGGTCCTTTCTGGTTCTGATGTTATTTGTTTATGTGTTCTTATTGAATTATTTTATAACTTCAAATGTATTTTTAATTGTCCTGATGTTTTTGTGGGTTTTTTATGTTCGCCCCCCTGGGGATCCTGATCGGGTGGAAAGGCGCCATAAAATTATTTTAGAATTAAAAAACAAAATAGCTCCTCCCCTCCCTCCAAAAATCAGTTTTCTATTAAGAAAAGTTCGGAGACTTTTCTCTCCAACAGCAGCATACTTTCACCGCACCGAAACATAATTAGATGCAATGCTTCATATATATATATATATATATATATATTTTAAATCTATTATAAAGGAATTTTGTTGGGGGAAGGACCGTTTTTACAAAATTGTGGTATCTCCTTGGCTCTGGGTAGAACTTTCCTTGCACACTGCATGGATCTGGGCGCTTGTAAAACCACAGTGTGCAGAACCGAAATCATTTTACTGTTGAAATGCAGTCTTCTCGAGGGTGTGGAGTGGTGTCCAGATGTTGTGTGTACTCTGTTAACATCAGAAAGGAAGGAAGATTTGGACCAAAACTGTTGAAGAATACTGGAACTCTCAGAGAAGAGACTTGTGTGTATTGGATTCCAGGCAGCCAAGTGAGTTTCTCAGCATGTAGGACCATACTCTTCACTTGTAAATCACCCAGATGGGCACACTTCCTTACTTTATTTATGTGTTTAAGCATCCGCAAGCTAGATGATGTATCTAGTAAATCGTCAATTATCTCTGGCATGTCTTGTACAATCGCCTCTTTTTTTTTTGGTAAGAGGATCGTTCTTCATGGGTGTCAGAGTATACATGGGGAAACAATTTAAGAGATTTCTTTTTTACTATCCCTTTTTTTTCGTTACAGGAAATATTTGTGGAAGGCTGAGTCATCCACCCAAAGTTCGACCATATTTTCCCATAACGGACAGGCGTTTGTCTGTATTAGCATCTTAAGAAATGAATCCTAGAGTGGAACCGGTGTCAAAAAAAAATGTCACAAAGAAGATTGATGGTTCTTAACAGAGCTCTCTTCCCACACAGGTGTGAATGCCTGTCTTTTTTGTCCATCACAGACATTGGGGGGGGGGATACAGTTTTGTTCTTTTTCACGTCACCTTCACAATTCTTAAGACCCACCTCTTGTGACACCAACACGAATTAGTAAAAAAGCTTTCAAACACAAATTCATAGTAAGACTTGTCCTTGAGTGAAGACGGAAGGAATCGCTGTGATTTTCCTTGAGAACAAATACGCAGGTGACAAATACGTCAGAATCACCTGAGTGAGAAATGGGGAAATGGATGTAAGGAGATGAAGCCAAAAGTCACTCCAAATTCTTGCAGAGCCTGGGGAAAATTCTTTGGGGAAAATTCTTTGAAATTCGCGCTCTGCAACAAAACTGTTACGTGGGGGAGGGGGTGGATATTGAAAGCAGAACTTGAGAGAAAGCCAGAGTATTCACAATAGCCACTAAACCTCTTCCGGCAGAGATGAAGCAAACTCAATCTCTTCTCTGACTAGTAGCAAAATACACAGGATTAAAGAAGAATAGAATAATTACCAAAATCTTAAATTCTAATATTTCATTAAAACAGTCAGGAATACCAGAACATGCAAGCGGGAGCAGAGATTGCCTAGTAAAATCTGGACCACTGGTAGCGTTTATCAGAGATAATCCTGTCGGCCAGATTATCTCAACTCAAAGCCTATTACTGACATGCACAGGCCAATCGCTAATAAGATTCTAAACGTAACGAAAGGCCTGAGTTCTAATACTCTAATGAGTAACCTTCTATCGGTTTAATGGCAATTGTTCAACTGTCATGCTAATAATACCCCATCATGCCCACACAGGAGAATCTCCTGGTGGGTTTTGCTGTATGAATCATAGAATCATAGAGTTGGAAGGGATCTCCAGGGACATCTAGTCCAACCCCCTGCACAAGGCAGGGAATTCACAAATACCTCCCCATCTGTTTCTGTTGTTATTATTAGCACCCTAAATGTGCTTCAGGAGCTGCGGTGGCTCAAGTGGTTAAGACACTGAACTGCAGGCTGTGGAAGGTCAGTAGTTCAGCAGTTCGAGACCCGGGTGCCGCATGACGGAGTGAGCTCCTGTCTCTAGTTCCAGCTCCTGCCAACCTAGCAGTTCGAAAGCCAGAAATTGCAAGTAGATAAATAGGGACCACTTCGGTGGGAAGGTAACAGCATTCCGTGCGCCTCGGTGTTTAGTCATGCTGGCCACATGACCACGGAAACGTCTTCGGACAGCGCTGGCTCTTCGGCTTTGAAACAGAGATGAGCACCGCAACCCTAGAGTCGGATTCGACTGGCTTTCGAGCAAGGGAACCTTTACCTTTAAATGTGCTTCCCCTTCACTTCTGCTAGGGTTGTCTGAGCCCTTTGAGCATATATTTAAGAGACAATGTTGCTCTGAGTTGGGTCTAAGAAGCAGCAACGGCCCCAGCTCCATAGCCAGTCTGGGTTAGTGGTGAGGAGCGCGGACGCTAATCTGAGAGGACCCGGTTTGATTCCCCACTCCTCCACATGCAGCCGCTGGTGTAACCTTGGGTCAGTCACAGGCAATGTTCCCTCTAAGCTATGGAGTCTTGTGAGCAAAAATTCTACTTTGTGAGCTACTGGCATTAAAGTTGTGAGTGAGCAATTTGGCTACGGCATAAATTAGCTTGCTCTGGAGCCATTCTTCCTGAGCTAGGACAGAAATGTGTGAGCTGGAGGCTAAAAAACTGTGAGCTAGCTCACAATACCTCGGCTTAGAGGGAACACTGGTCACAAGTCGTTTCAGAGCTGTTCTATCAAGGGTAGTTCTTGAGAGAGCATTCTCAGCCCCACCGACCTCACAGGATGTCTGTTGTGCAGAGGGGAAGGGGAGGAGATGGTAAGCCGCTCTGAGACTCCTTTGGGTAGTGAAGGGCAGGGTACAAATCAATACTCCCTCTAAGTTGTGGGGTCCTGTGAGCAAAAATTCTACTTTGTGAGCTACTGGCATTAAAGTTGTGAGTGAGCGATTTGGCTACTGAATAAACTGGTTTGCTCTGGAGCCCTCCTTCCTGAGCCAAGACAAAAACCTATGAGCTGGAGGCTAAAAAACAGGGAGCTAGAAGAAGAGAAGGGAGCCCTCACTGGAGAAGACCCTGATGCTGGGAAAGATGGAAGGTCAAAGAAGACGGGAACGGCAAAGGAGGATCCTCCTGCTCCTCCTCCTCCTCCTCCTCCTCCTCCTCCTCCTTCTTCTTCTTCTCCTTCTCCTTCTCCTTCTTCTGCCTCTTCTTCTTCTTTTTCTTCTTCTCCTTCATATTGAAGTTCTCTCTACTGGAAAGAAATCAGTGAGGTGGTTTGAGAAACAATGGTGGTGGGTTGTACAACGGCACATAACTTTCCCTGCAGCTCAATGTTCCCTCTAAGCTGAGTTACTGTGAGCTAGGCTCACAAGTTTTCAGCCTCTGGCTCACACATTTTTGTTTCGGCTCAGGAAGGAGGGCTCCAGAGCAGGCTAACTTATGCAGGAGCCGAATGGCTCGCTCACAACTTTAATGCCAGCAGCTCACCAAGTAGAATTTTTGCTCCCAAGACTCCACAGCTTACAGGGAGCCTTGGCTTCCACCGGCGTGGTTGTTCACACCAGTCCTTGAGTGCCTCATCGGCTTACAAACCACTGCTCGAGATGCTGATGCTCCTCCTACTGTGAGAAGAGGAAAGACAAAGGAACACGGGAGGGGGGAGAAGAAGAGTTTTCAGATCTTCCTTGGTTGCTGCTGACACCGCCAGACCAATAAAATTAGAGGCTATAGAGTTTCATTAGAGAGAGACAATGCAGAAGGAATTGGAAATCCTTCAGCTGACATGTAAGAAGAATCCAGATGTCTCCCACATGCCTTATAATATTGCTTTGCAGACAAAACGCAGGGGAATGAAAGGGCCTTCTCATAGACGCAAACATTTCACTACAGTGCCCAGGGCAGAGTTCGGATTCATTTGAAATGAAGCAAATAGCAAGGCACCAAGAAAACTGACCAACTTATGCATAGGGATGGAACTCCTAAAGTGGCACATAGAAGCAGAAGAAGAGGAGGAGGAGGAGGAGGAGGAGGAGGAGGAGGAGGAGGAGATACCCTGTCCTTCACTACTCGAAGGAGTCTCAGAGCGGCTTACAATCCATGCTCCCTCGAAGCTGTGGAGTTTTGTGAGCAAACGTTCTACTTCCTGAGCTATGGGCGTTAAAGCTGTGAGTGAGCGATTGGGCTGTTGCATAAATTAGTTTGCTCTGGAGCCCTCCTTCCCGAGCTAAGGCAAAGACGTGTGAGCCGGAGGCTAAAAAACTGAGCTAGCTCACACTGACTCAGTTTAGAGGGAACACTGCTTACAGTCTCCTTTCCAGTCCACATACACTACAGATAAGATTAGAATTTCAACAGCCAGTCCACATACAAAAGAACCTCCTCAGGAAACAGGAAACCTCCTCAGGAAACAATCCATATACAAAAAAACCTCCTCAGGAAAGCTCCTCCATTAGCAAGTTTCACAGCCTGGGGAACTTCTACAAGATAATTGACTCAGCCCTACCCCACCTTCTGGAGTGATATAAATTACCTGCTTCTCCCTTGACACAGAGAGTACTCCATCTTTCTGTGTTATACCTCTGAGGATGACAGTCACAGCTACTAGCAAAACGTCAGGTTCTACAATGCCAAGACCACGGCCACACAACCCGGAAAATCTACAGCAACTAATCTCCTTCCCCTCCCCACAACAGACACCCTGTGAGCAATGCTTCCTCTAAGCTGTGGAGTCTTTTGAGCGAAAATTCTACTCCGTGAGCTACTGGCATTAAAGTTGTGAGCAAGCGATTTGGCTACTGCATAAATTAGCTTGCTCTGGAGCCATCCTTCCCAAGCTAAGGCAAAAATGTGTGAGCCAGAGGCTAAAAAACTGTGAGCTATCTCACACTGACTCAGCTTAGCGGGAACACTGCCTGTGAGGTAGGTGGGGCTGAGAGAGCTCTTTCGAGGACTGCCCTTGAGAGATCAGCTCTGAAAGAGCTTGTGACTGACTCAAGGTCATACCAGCAGCTGCATGTGGAGGATTGGGGCATCGAATCTGGTTCTCCCGGATTAGAGGCCACACTCCTAACCACTACACCGAACTGGCTCTCTAGCCTGAATTTTCCTTAGAAGCTAAAAAGACTAAACTGAGGCTATTGTAGTTTGGTCCCATTATGAGAAGACGAGAGTCACTGGAAAAGGCAAGAATGCTAGGAAAAGCGGAAGGCAGCAGGAAAAAAGGAAGACTCCATCAAGGAAGCCATGGCCGTCAGTTTGTAAGACCTAAGCAAGGCTGTTAACCAGGGCCGGCTCACTCACTAGGCGAACTAAGCATTCGCATAGAGTTGGGCCTTAGGGGCACCAAACTGCACCCGGGGCCCCCGCCAAAAGCCCCCATACCCATTCCTGCGGCCCATTCCTGCGACCTGCCAGCCTGTGAGAGGCTCCACCGGCAGGAGCCGGGAAAGGCGCTGGGCGAGGCAGCAGCTGGGCAAACTGGGTCAGTCGGTGCGGAAATCCTCTGGCCGGTGGCAGCAGCAGCACCCAAGGGAGGGCGGCAGCCCTAACCAACACAGGGGGCAATGCACGGGGGGAAGGGGCGGCGCACGGGGGGCACCAGAAGGGATCCTTGCCTAGGGTGCAAAATAAGCTGGGGTTAACGATTGGACATTTTGGGGGACAAAATAAGCTGCTGTTAACGATTGGACATTTTGGGGGACATTAATTCATAGGGTCACCATAAGTTGGAAATGACTTGATGGCACTTTAACACACATGTTCATTTCAACATTAACAATTGCCAGCAATGTAGCCACCACATCAGTGGCCAATGGTTGCAAGCCATAGAGGTGTCAGTAGAACATCTGCTGCCCTTATTTTGAACTACACATAACTTAGATTTAGGTGGGGTAGCCGTGTTGGTCTGAAGCAGCAGAAGAAAGTTTGAGTCCAGTGGCACCTTTAAGACCAACCAAGTTTAATTCTGGGTATAAGCGAGGACTGAGTGACTTAGCATGTGAAATGAGATGAGAACCCGACATCTCTGTTAAGCCCTGGGGGCTCTGTTGTCCTGAGCATTGTAGTGAGTTGTAACTCAGCAGTCTCCCACTCTAGTCTGTTTCTAAAATTCCTTTGCAATAAAACAGCTACTTTGAGGTCCACCTCCCAGGACATTCAAAAACAGACTGGTACAGGAGACTGCTGAGTTACAAGTTATTGCAACACTTGGGACAATGGAACCCCCAGGGCTTAACAGAGATATCAGGAGGCGGGGGGGGGACAGGCATGGGGAACAGTCCGGGATGACAGGAAAGTGCCGCTCGCCCTCTGCCGCCCCCATCCCCGTGGTCTCTTCGGAGCTCCTTTTGCAGCCTGGCACAGGGCCCCTTTCCTCGAGCGATCCCGCGCCCCTCCACATGCATTTGCAGCTCTCCCCCTTGGCCCACCCGCTGTGGCTCCAGTGCCCACCCCTGTCCCTCCCCGCATGGTGGGGGGGCACCAGAATGTATCCTCGCCTAGTGGGCGGAAAAAACTGGGGCCATCACTGCGTGTAGGTCTCTCCTGTACCTACAATGTCCTCATACTCCCACACACGTGATACCAGACAAGCCGGCCATTTGTGATAGGGAAAGGGTTCCTTACATCAGGCTTCTTCCTCTCCTTTTAACTGCAACCTGAATGTGAACTGAATCTACTTGAATAAATGTCAGTTTACCTTTTTCCCCAATATGCTCCTCCTTGGGGGATTTATTGGCTGAGTTCAGACTGACAGTTTGAAGTGGGAGGGAGTCGTGGCCGGTCACACGGCACCGACTGATACGGGAGCATACCGGGGAGGAGGCGCAAGGGAGCGTTCACACGGTTGGCCCACCCCTGGCGGAGGCACGGCTCTAAGAGGCACGGCTCTCTTTTTGGAAATCTGGAGACATGCGCTTATGCGCATAAGTGCACAAGAAAACCACAGCTTTTGGCGTTCACACTTTGTTGGTGCACGATGGACACGGGATAATCGCGCTTTCCAGGGTTTGGTACCACTTTCACCTGCTATCTTTTAAACTCAGGAGGGAAGCGTTACAAGACGGGTTGAGTGCAGCTGGGGAATGCCGGACAGATGTGCCTGTGTGAACGGCCCCTTTCATCCGTTTCTGAACATAAGAACATAAGAGACGCCAATGTTGGATCAGGCCAAAGGCCCATCCAGTCCAACACTCTGTATCACACAGTGGCCAGAAATACCAGGGGCCATCAGGAGGTCCACCAGTGGGGCCAGGACATTAGGAGCCCTCCCACTGTTGCCCCCCCCCCAAGCACCAAGATGACAGAGCATCACTTGCCCCAGAGTCCCTATCTATACTTTGTGGCTAATAGCCCCTGATGGACCTCTGCTCCATATGCTTATCTAATTCCCTCTTGAAGCCGTCCATGCTTGTAGCCGCCGCCACTTCCTGTGGCAGTGAATTCCAAGTGTTAATCACTCTTTGGGTGAAGAAGTACTTCCTTTTATCCGTTCTAACCCGACCGCTCAGCAATTTCATGGAGTGCCCACGAGTTCTTGTATTGTGAGAAAGGGAGAAAAATACCTCTCTCTCTACCTGCTCTTTCCCATGCATAATCTTATAAACCTCAATCATGTCACCCCTCAGTCGTCGTTTCTCCAAGCTAAAGAGCCCGAAGCGCCTTAACCTTTCTTCATAGGGAAAGTGTTCCAACCCTTTTATCGTGCCTATATTGGGCCAAACTGCCAGTCTGAACTCAGCCACTGACTGCACTCGGTATCACGCTTCCACGCCCGGGCATACTCTGCTATATTAACTGAATATCCCAATACTTGGAAGCTAAGGATGGTTGGCTCCGGTTAGCATTTGGATGCGAGACCACCAAGGGCATCCAGAATCGCTCTGCAGCAACAGTGTAGACTTTCCAATTTCCCGGGGGGGGGGCTGGGGCTGGGCCAGAGGCATTGCTGTGCTAGGAGCAAGGGTGGCTCCCGGGGGAGGCTGAGCACCTTCCTGAAAATTTCGGCGGAGGCTGAAGCCCCGCCGCCCCCACGAAGATTACGCCTATGCTCTGCAGAGACAAGCGATGGCAAGCCACCTCTGAACGTCTCTTGTCTTGAAAACCCCTTGAGGCTTCCATAGGGTGTTTATGTGGAACTGCGGTACCCAGGGCTATTTTTGGGCGGGAACGCACAGGAACGGAGTTCCGGCTGGCTCCCGAGTTGGCCACGCCCAGCAGGAACTCATTAGCATAATAGGCCACACCCAACAGCAGAAACTCATTAGGATTTGCTACATTAGGGGTGTGTGGCCTAACATGCAAAGGAGTTCCTGCTCCAAAAAAAGGCCCTGGGTTTTGACAACAAACAAGGTAAACAGAATAAGAAGCAAAAGGTGGGTGTGGCTGGATGAGCACACTTCTGGTGACATGGGGGTGCGGCCTAATGTGCTAATGAACTGTGATGTCGGGTTGTGGCCTAATATGCTAATGAGTTTCTGGTGTTGGGTGTGGCCTATTATGCTAATGAGTTCCTGCTTGGCTTTTTCTACAAAAAGAGCCCTGGCAGTACCCTTCCAAAGAATATTGCCATTTTATTAAAGCACCACACCGCTTCCCTAGTCCTGATCAACTGCAGGGCATGGGGTGTATCAATCACACCGTAGCGTAAGAAGGAGAAAGGGTCAGTTCAAAAGATCCATGTTACCCTTTTCAGAAGCACTGTAGGATTCAGACTGAGAGCCAGTGCGGTAGTGATGCTTACGAGTGTTGGAGTAGTATCTGGCGGGCCCGGGGTTCGAATCCCCACTCGTGCCAAGGAAGCTGGCTGGGTAGCCTTAAGAACATAAGAGACGCCAATGTTGAATCAGGCCAATGGCCCATCCAGTCCAACACTCTGTGTCGCACAGTGGCCAAAAATACCAGGGGCCATCAGGAGGTCCACCAGTGGGGCCAGGACACTAGAAGCTCTCCCACTGTTGCCCCCCCAAGCACCAAGAATACAGAGCATCCCTTGCCCCAGACTGAGAGTCCCTATCTATACCTTGTGGCTCAGAGCCACTGATGGACCTCTGCTCTTAACATAAGAATGTAAGAGAAGCCAGTGTTGGATCAGGCCAGTGGCCCATCCAGTCCAACACTCTGTCACACAGTGACCAAAAATACCAGGGGCCATCAGGAGGTCCAGCAGTGGGGCCAGGACATTAGAAGCCCTCCCAATGTTGCCCCCCCCCAAGCACCAAGAATACAGAGCATCACTTGCCCCAGAGTTCCTATCTATACCTTGTGGCTAATAGCCACCAATGGACCTCTGCTGCATATGTTTATCCAATTCCCTCTTGAAGCCGTCCATGCTTGTAGCCGCCGCCACCTCCTCCTGTGGCAGTGAATTCCATGTGTTAATCACTCTTTGGGTGAAGAAGGATTTCCTTTTATCTGCTCAACAATTTCATCACCTTGGGCCAGTGATACACTTTCAGCCTAACCTACCTCACAGGGTTGTTGTGAGGAGGAAATGGAAGAGAGGAGAACAAAGTAAACCACTCTGAGTCCCTATTGAGGAGAAAGATGGGGGGGGGAATGAATCAGGTATAACATAACAGAATCACAAGCTTTGCCACCTCTGCCGTATTCAAAAAGGAACAACAGTTCTCTATCCTCCAAGGCAAAGAGTACATAAAATGGTGTTACCCCTAGAAATTAACTGGGTGACATTCCTAAAAAAAAAATAATAATAATTACCCTGAATCATCTGCCCTGTTGGTGAAAGTCGGAAAGAAAGAAAAATCCTAAAATTATGCAATTATTACAATAAATCAATTTGGGGTGTCCCTCCTGCTTTTTCTCCATTAATAAATTAACCGTGTAACATTGTTCAAAATTATGTCAGTTACGCATATAATAATCTTTTAAATTAATGAAGTGATGAAGCAGTTTGACGACACCCATGATTTACAGGGCGGCTTTTAGCTAATGTTAAAAGCCTTTCATTTAATAAATGGCCCCCTTGAGAAATTACCAAAAATGAATATTTTCTATGCTAAATGCTTCAAGGTTTACACTTTTTTCAATATATTAACAAATGACAAGGGAGAGGCATTTTTCAAAATATATCTTCTTTTACATATATTTAATTGGAATTAATTAGTATATTACTTTGGAAGGAAATGATCGGCGAGGAAGGTGCACGATCATTTATGGAAGTTTCTGCTGGTCATAAAACACAATTTAAACAATGGAATTAATCATGTCCTTTAAAACATTTTATGATGGATTAAGAATCACTCCAAGGAGTTTGATTAAATAGAAAGAAGAGATAGATAGATAGATAGATAGATAGATAGATAGATAGATAGATAGATAGATAGATAGATGATAGATAGATAGATAGATAGATAGATAGATAGATAGATAGATAGATGATGGATGGATGAATGATGGATGGATGGATGGATGGATGGATAGATGGATGATGGATGGATATATAGACAGACAGACAGACAGACAGACAGACAGATAGATAGATAGATAGATAGATAGATGATAGATAGATAGATAGATAGATAGATAGATAGATAGATAGATAGAAGAAGAAGAAGAAGAAGAAGAAGAGAAGAGATTGGATTTATACCCCGCCCTTCACTTGGAGTCTCAGAGCGGCTTACAAACTCCTTTCCCTTCCCCTCCCCACAACAGACACCCTGTGAGGTGGGTGGGGCTGAGAGAACTCTGACACAAACGGCTCTTTTTCAAGGACAGCTGTGCCAGAGCTTGTGACTGACCCAAGGTCACATCAGCAGGTGCAAGTGGAGGAGTGGGGAATCAAACCCGGTTCTCCCAGATTAGAGTCCGCGCACTTAACCACTACACCAAACGGACAGAGGGAGAGAGGGAGAGAGAGAGACAGACACACACACAAACATACATACACACATGCCAGTAGAAAAGAGCAAGAGTCCAGTAGCACCTTAAAGGTAAAGGTCTCCCTTGCTCGAAAGCCAGTAGAGTCCGACTCTAGGGTTGCGGTGCTCATCTCCGTTTCCAAGCCGAAGAGCCAGCACTGTCCGAAGACGTTTTCGTGGTCATGTGGCCGGCATGACTAAACTCCGAGGCGCATGGAACACTGTTACCTTCCCACCGAAGTGGTACCTATTTATCTACTTGCAATTTCTTGCTTTCAAACTGCTAGGTCGGCAGGAGCTGGAACTAGAGACAGGAGCTCACTCCGTCATGCGGCACACTCGGGTCTCGAACTGCTGAACTACCGACCTTCCACAGCCTGCAGTTATGAGCTTTCATGAGTCACTGCTCACTTCTTCAGAAGTATCTGAAAAAGCTCCTCCCCTGCCACAAACTTTGTTAGTCTTTAAGGTGCTACTGGACTCTTGCTATTTTCCACTGCTACGGAGACAAACACAGCTACCCGCCAATCTATATGTACCAAAAAAACACCCCTCCTGGTTATTCCCTTGTAAGTAACACTTCCCCCTTTTAATTGCGCTAGATTGTTTTTATGCTGAAACATTTACAAAACTTCCGGCAAAATTCCTAGTCACACTGCTCAGTCAAGTTTCCTTTGCATTTTGTAAGAGGTGCTGCTTAGGTTGGCTTCATTTTCTCTTCATTTTGGTGTAGTTGTTAAGTTTGGTGTCATGGTTAAGTGCGCGGACTCTAATCTGGAAGAACCAGGTTTGATTCCCCTCTCCTCCACTTGCAGCTGCTGGATGACCTTGGGCAACCTATAGTTCTGGCACAGCTGTTCTCGAAAAAGAGCAGTTTCTGTCAGAGCTCTCTCAGCCCCACCTACCTCACAGGGTGTCTGTTGTGCGGAGGGGAAGGGAAAGGAAAGGAGATTGTAAGCCACTCTGAGACTCCGAGTGAAGGGCAGGGTATAAATCCAATCTCTTCTCTTCTTCTTCTTCTTCATTTATGTCGGCTTTCATTTCCCCACTGCTGAATCTCCTGATGGCACCTGGTATTTTTGGCCACTGTGTGACACAGAGTGTTGGACTGGATGGGCCATTGGCCTGATCCAATGTTGGCTTCTCTTATGTTCTTATGTTCTTTTCTGCAGGTAATTCACTGTTGGGGTTGCCAAGTCCCTCCTGGCCACCAGCTGGGGATGGGGGGGGGTAAGGTTGCAAGTTCCAGGTTGGGGAAACTCCTGGAGATTTGGGGATGGAGCCCGGGGAGCACAGAGACCTCAGTGGGGCACAATGCCATAGAGAACCACCCTCCAAAGCATCCATCTTCTCCAGGGGAACTGATCTCTGTAGTCGGGAGAAGAGCTGAAATTCTGGGGGATCCCCAGGTCCCGCCTGGAGGCTGGCAACCCAGTTTCCTGTTTTCTTCAAAGGGGTCCTGTACCAATTCACCATATCAAGTATATCCCCTTAGATCAGTCGATACCCTGGTTCGATACCTGATTGCGTGGAGAAAAATAAAACGATGTTTGCTTACGTGAACCAGTTCCAGCGGGGCTTCATGTAAAGGAAATGCAGAATTGCCCAGGAATATGGGACTGCAATTTGTTTTTGTTTTTTTAAGTACCCGTTAGGTACACTTTTATTATTTTTCATATTATACACAATAAACCTACATACAACATATCACAAACAACCACTTAGAAAAATATAACATACAATGAGATCAGTATACTTTCTTATAACTCTACTAGCAGTAAAGCCCGTTGTGGAAATAAATACAACGAGATCTAGAAAGAGGCTCTGGGGGAGTGCTCTGGCTTTGGGCAAACACTGTCATTTTGCTGTGGTGACCTCAGCAGGGTATAATGGCAGAGTCCACTGTTTTCTCCAGAGGAACTGATCTCTGCTCCCTGAAGAGCAGTTGTAATTTTGAGTGATCTGTAGCCCTCACCTGGAAATTGGCAACAATTGTTACCCAGGACGAAATGGCTGGTTCGGAGGGGGGAGTCTATGGCATTCTACCTGTCTGAGGTCCCCCCCCTCTGCAAACCCCACCCTCTCCAGGCTCCACCCCTCAAATCCCCAGGAATTTGCCAGCCTGGAGTTGGCAACCCCATCTCCTTTCCAGCTAACCATCAACCTACCATTATCTGCCCCTTTGACTTCAGCTGACTTCCGCCCTCCCTTCTGCAGAGCAATTGCAATTTTGAGTGGTCTCCAGCCCTCACCTGGAGATTGGCAACAATGGTTCCCCATGAGGGACTGAGTGGTTTGGAGGGTGGAGTCTATGGCATTGTACCTGTCTGAGGTCCCACCCCTCCTCAAACCTCACCCTCTTCAGGCTCCATCCCTCAAATCTCCAGGAATTTCCCATCGGGAGTTGGCAACCCTATCAGGATTGGCCCCAATATGTTTTCTCCCAAAGGCCAAAGTAGGTGACAGGACCAAGCTTAGTTGCCTACCAACAGGCA
>NW_015176590.1:0-8308 GCF_001447785.1 Gekko japonicus | reverse complement strand
GGGGGATTCTGTAGAGGGCAGCATTGGGGGGGGGCGGAAGGACTCAGCAGGTATAATGTCATATGGTCTACCCTCCAAAGCAGCCATTTTCTCCAGGGGAAACTGATCTCTGTCATCTGGAGATCAATTGTAGCAGTGGGAGATCTCCAGGTCCCACCTGGAGATTGGCAACCCTAGGGGAAAGTCAGCTGCACAGCAGGGGGTTGAAGAGAATGGTTTGATGGGTGCTGGGCCAAGATTGGCAACAATAGTTCCCCAGGAGCAAATAGCTGGGTTGGAGGGTGGAGTCTATGGCACTGTAACCTGTCTGATGTCCCCCTCTCCGGCCTCCACTCCTCAAATCTCCAGGATTTTCCATACCTAAAGCTGGCAACTTTATCTCCTCCCCTCTCAGTAGCCTCTTATTTTGCCTTAAATTGGTTTTGATGCCAGCAGAGTGAGAAAATGCCAGAGGCTCTGGGTGGGTGCCTCATCGTAAATGCACCAAACAATTCCTAAAGATTTGCCAAAACACTACTCTGTCGACAAATTGCAGCACTTTGAATTAGCACCAGAGCTTTAAGAGCTCTCCAGCTTTCACCTGGAGACTGGCAACAGCTTGTTTGGAGGGTGGGGAGTATGGCATTGTATCTGTCTGAGGTCCTCCTCTTTCTCTTCCTCCTCCTCCTCCTCCTCAGACCCCACTCTCAGCAGGCTTCATTCCTAAACTATCCTGGAGGTTTCCAACCTGGAGTTGGCAACCCTATGTCCTTTCCCGGCAACCATCAGCCTAACCTTTATCTGCCTGTCTGTCTTCAAGTTTACTCCCCCCCCCCCAGCCTCTGCCTAGGGAAAGCAGCTGTCATCATTCTCCTCTCCCCCTATGAGGTATGTTAAGGTTGAAAGTGTGTGAATGGTCCATAATCCCCCAGGCAGCTCTTAAAACATGTTCCTGGGACCTACACACCACCAGACATTCCAACTGCCTTGCGGGGGGGGGGGGAGTATGAGGTGTAATGGAGTGAAGTCCAATCAGCTTCCATATGCAAAAGACCTTGAAGGTTCCATATGCAACTGACATTCCAACTGCCTTGCGGGGAGGGGGGTGAGTTTGAGGTGTGGAATGCAGTGAAGTCCAATCAGCTTCCATATGCAAAAGACCTTGAAGGTTCCATATGCAACTGACATTCCAACTGCCTTGCGGGGAGGGGGGTGAGTTTGAGGTGTGGAATGCAGTGAAGTCCAATCAGCTTCCATATGCAAAAGACCTTGAAACGCTGGGCGGGACTGCACAAAGCAGCCAGTCAACCCAGCCAGCGTCTTCTGAGTGGCAGTTCTTCCGGCCTAACACTAAAGGCGGGCATTTTAGAATGTTCATACAGAATGTTCTTACTCAATTATATATATTTAAAAGTTTCTTTGGGTTTCCTTAAGTTTCTGTGTACTCTTATCTTTTTACCATCATTTCTATTTAACTAAAAGAGATTAATCCTACCAAAAGTTTCATTACTTTAAACTATGCAATTTGTATACATATCGCACACCAACGTGACACCGCTGTGCATGTTTGTGCACACATGCTCCAACACTTAGAGACTCACTCCAGGATATTTATGGCGCCACCTCGGCGGTGTTATGCCCTTCGAAGTCCATCAAAATCAATGAACTTAGAAGGTGAGCAAAGTTTGAGTCCGGTGGCATCTTTAAGACCAACAACGTTTAATTCTGGCTAGAAGCCAGACAAGAAGAGTCTGGATGAATATTTGTCAGAGATGCTTTAGGCGGGTCCTGCATCGGGCCGGGGGGGTTGGGCTCGATGGTCCGTATGGCCCCTTCCAACTCTACGATTCTATGATTCTAAGCTTTCGTGTGCGTGCACACAAAAGCTTATGTTGAGACTTAAACTTTGTTGTGGATAAGAGAGAATACACAAGCATCACATTTTATAAAGGTCTGAAGAACATAATCATTTGTTTGGTGTAGTGGTTAAGTGCGCGTTTAAGTGGTGTAGTGGTTAAGTGCGCGGACTCTAATCTGGGAGAGCCGGGTTTGATTCCCCACTCCTCCGCTTGCAGCTGCTGGATGACCTTGGGCAAGCCGTAGTTCTGATAAGAGCTGTTCTTGAAAAAGAGCAGTTTCTGTCAGAGTTCTCTCAGCCCCACCTACCACACAGGGTGTCTGTTGTGGGGAGGGGAAGGGAAAGGAGTTTGTAAGCCGCTCTGAGACACCTTTGGGTAGTGAAGGGCGGGGTATAAATCCAATCTCTTCTCCTTCTTCTTCTTCTTCTTCTTCACAAGGCTGTTAAAAATTACATAAATGAGTTGAAACATTGGAAAATATACCAGAAGAGTATAATTTATTTTTTGAAACATAGCTGAAAAATCACTGTAAGAATACAAGGTCAGATTTAGAAAACAAGTACTGAGGTAAGTAAATGCGTAATGAAATCCCATATCATCCGGCTACCTATGTAAATGCTTGTGTATGTATGAAACAACATGGTTTTAGATTTTGAAATGAACTTAAGAGGGTAATAAATAAAGTATACAGATATATAACCTTTCATAGAATACAAAAACGTATATATAAAAATATGCAAAAGATTTTTGAAAGAGCATAAGGTGGAACAGGGAATAACAAATACGGTATGAAGTATTGAAGCATGTAAATTGATGATGTAACCGACACACACACCCCCATTTATGTATTTGTGTGTTTTGTCGGTGTGATGTCTTTATAAAAAATAAAACCCTTTGTAAAAAAGAAAAGAGAATTAAACTTTGCTGGACTCAGACGTTGTTCCATAGTTTCAGACCAACACGGCTATCCAGGTCAGGGTGGGAATAATTCTTCTTAGGACAGCACAAAGAGAAGTCTGCAAAGAGCAGGGGTCATTTCCTGCAGAAGCGCACAGGAGTGGAGCTCCGGCAGTAAAGAGCCCAGGGGGCGGGCACATGCAACAAGCCCCACCCCCTGCTCCCAGCAGCCCTCAGTCAGAGCAAGAAGCAGCCAGGTAAGTTGCAGAGCTCCCCCCGGCCCCCCGGTCCAAAACAGTCCAGTGGCACCTTTAAGACCAAGTTTTATTCAGGTACAAGCTCTCCCTCCTCTGCGAAGACAGATCTGCACGTTCCCCCCCCCCCAATAGCTAGCAATCCAAAACAACCCAGTGGAGCCTGAGCGGTGAAAGTGTTGCCTTCTGACACACTTCCGGTGATGTCAGGGGGTGTGGCATATGCAAATGAGTTATGCTGATGAGTTATGCTGATGAGTTATGCTAATGAGCTCCTGCACCTCTTTTTCTACGAAATGACCCCTGGCAAAGAGGGAAGGAAAATCCTCAGAATTGGGTATTTGACTTGTAAAGTGTCTGCCCGTCTCCTGGAGGCGGATCGATGGCCAGTGCAAACGGACCCTGTGTGCCCTGACTACAGCTAAAAGAATTGTATTACAACACTGGAGAGATAAAGGCCCTCTTCCGGTAAATCAGTTGATTGAGGATGGTACAACTTTATCAGTATTTGAACTCCTGGCATATAGATGACAACTGCACGTGAATTTATTTCTAGACATTTGGAAACCTTCTATAGAAACATATGTGTAGATTGGCCCTGCTGTTGTTATATTTGTTTTGGTTGAATTTTTGTCAGATTTTCTGACCAATATTTTTTTAAAAAAAGATGAGGGGACCTGAAGGCAAAACCCTTTTTTACACACCCCAGACTGATTTCACACCAGAGCTGCGCCACGGCCGCGCCTCCCTTTGCCCTGCTTCTATTGGTCAATTTCCCACTCAAAGCCATGTGGCCGCATTTTGACCCGCGGCTTCGCCCGATTTCCCCGCGGTTTCGTGATCCTGGTTTTTGAGGATCACGAAACCGCGGGGGAAATTGGGCAAAGCCGTGGGTCAAAATGCAGCTGCGCAGCTTCCAGTGGGAAATTGACCAATAGAAGCAGGGCAAAGGGAGGCATGGCTGCGGCGCGGCTCTTGTGTGAAATCGGTCCTAGGGAAATGCTGATTGCCACTTTGGGGTCAGGAAGCAATCCTGGAGGTTTTTTTGTCATCTTCTGGGCATGGAACAGCGATCACTGGGGGTCTGGAGGGGGGGATATTTGTGAATTTCCTGCCTTGTGCAGGGGGTTGGACGAGATGACCCTGGAGGTCCCTTCCAGCTCTATGATTCTATGATTCTATGACTAACAAAATATGTGGCAGGCGAGGAGCTTTAATGAGTGTCTGAAGAAGTGAGCAGTGACTCACGAAAGCTCCTCCCCTGCCATGAATTCTGTTTGTCTTTAAGCTGCTGCTGGACTCTTGCTCTTTTCCACTGCTGCAGACAGACTAACATGGCGACCGGTCTCCATCCATCTAGATATGATCTGTTTGATAGGAAGACAAGACAAAGGGAAAGCCGGCCCAGATCGGTTTCCATGGGAGTAACGAAGCCATGGGCTCGACTATTAGGCAAATGTCTGAAAAGCAAGACAGAGGGGTGAGTCTGCATCTGGCACGCGCGCAACATTTCCTCGACACTGAGGAAAAGGTGCAACGCAAAACCACATTCAAATACCCTGGGGCAACGCTGTACTGACTGCAAGATCACCCCTGAATGGTCATAAATCTATGCAGAAGGTACCATAAAACCCGATGGTCATGATCTGGGCTGTGCCACCAGAGGCCTACTAGGCCCAGGGAGCCTGGCTAGCAGTAAGTGAGGCTGGGCCTACAACTGCCAGAAGCCCCTGAGAGATTTTGGAGCCAAAATTGACCAATAGGGAAGAAGAGGGCCGGGGAACAAAAGGGCCGGTGCCAGAGCAGAAGCTGTTCTTTCTCCCAGAGGGCAGAGCCAGAAGGAAGGCTGCTGAAGGGGAGAGACCCTCATCCTGAGGGAAGGGTGAGTAGTCTAGTGCCACTTGGAATAGTGAGCTAGGGACAGTATATATTTAGACGCGTTAGGGCACTGTATTTCTTTTCTTTTCACCCACTTACTGTTATTATTCTGCACCTTGGTTGTTTGACCTCTTATAAAATAAACCTTTTCCTTGTTTCACTCTGCCTAGTCCTCACCCCTGTTATTCGGTCAAAAAGGAGGTCTGAAGGTCTTGGGAGGGTGCTCTGGGCCTTCTCAAGGGAACCTAAATCCAAAGTGGTGGCAGCATCAGGTGACACCCCACCTAAGCCGTGACACCGATGATCAAAGAAAGTAAACGTGGCATGCAATGCAGAGGGTACCATAAAATCCGATTATCAAAGAAAGCGAAAGCGGCATGCAGTGCAGAGGATACCGTAAAATCCCATGATCAAACACAGCAAAAGCGGCCTGCAATGCAGAGGGGAATTTCTGTTCCAACATGGGTTTGGTAAAACAGGGGAAGGAAAAGCCAATGCCAAATCGCCCAGAGACTGGGGCAGGGGGTGATGCCTGGGTATATTTGTACATCTCTGCCTGAAGAACTCTTTTCTAAACCCGCTCACTCAACCATCGCAAAACGGCTGCGGAATGCCACCTTACCTAGGTCTAAAAAGGGTGCCGGAGGAGGGAAAGTATCTCGACGTTAGAAGCACGATGTGTCTATACGGATCTACATAAGCAATTGCTCTCCCTGCCTCCACTTTAAGAACATGTCCAGCGTAATTAAGTGCACTTTAACTCAGGGCTATTATTATTAATATCGCTGGCAATGGCTTCTTGCCCCGACGATAAACCTTCTTAGCAGGAAGAACTGCAATGTATCAAAAGGGAAGCGGGTCGGGGGTGGTGGGGGTGGCTGTACCAGGAAATCCAGGTCTGTCGGCTGTAAAGGCTAAGAAACGAAGGGATGAGTATTTCTGTAGGCTTTCAAATACCTCAAAGAGAGGCTGTCTTCTTTTCGAGCTTAAAGGGCTAGAGTTGGGAAAGGCTACCAGACAGGGTCAGGCCCGTAGTCAGGATGTTTTTAAGTCCAGGGGCATTTGAATTTCTTAGGGGGCACTGGCTAATCAAATTAATCCAGGGGAGAAGGCTGCGACAGCCTGGGCTGGATGAGGAGTCAGGGGGCCTTGCCAGCGAGTCAGGGGGCCTAGCCCCGAGATGCCCCGCTGTAGCTACGGACCCAGACAGGGTGCCACAGACTTCCCCAACACATTCACCATGGCACCCACCAGGACTTCCTTCAGCACACGTGGAGTTTTTTCAGGAAATGGATGGGCCCATTGTAGGGCAGGGCTTGTTACTGGCTTCCCTCATTCAAAGGAAAGAGATTTCCACTGACGGGTGAGTGGGACTGGAAAGCAACTGGGCTTTGCTTAGTCAGAGGGTGGTTTCGTTCCCCCTTCAGGATTTCCTTCTTCCCAGGATGTACGAGGAGGGAGGTCTTCCATTTGGCTATACCCCCTTGGGCTGCCATTTGGGGGTTGGTTCCACTTCCCATGGAAGACTTTTTTGGAGTGGTGCTCACCAACGCTCCCTCTAAGCTGTGTAGTCTTGCGAGCAAAAATTCTACTTTGTGAGCTGCTGGCATTAAAGTTGTGAGTGAGCAATTTGGCTACTGCATAAATTACTTTGCTCTGGAGCCCTCCTTCCTGAGCTAAGACAAAAGTGTGTGAAATCACCAGAGGTGAAAAAACTGTGAGCTAGCTCACACTAACTCACACTCAGCTTAGGGGGAACACTGGCTGCTCACCACCCTTATTAAAATTCCGGAAATGCCCACAGCCCCAAAAAGGGTGGTGAAATCTGGTGTATATCATGTTAAAGTAATATGGTATAGTATGGTAAGGTATGGTACGGTACGGTATGGTACGGTACAGTACGGTAGGGTACGGTACGGTAGGGTACGGTACGGTATGGAAGGGAGATGAAGAAGGAGAGGGAGAAGGAGGAGGAGGAGGAGAAGAAGAAGAGGAGGAGGAGGAGATTGGATTTATACCCCGCCCTTCACTACCCAAAGGAGTCTCAGAGCAGCTTACAGACTCCTTTCCCTTCCCCTCCCCACAACAGACACCCTGTGGGGTAGGTGGGGCTGAGAGAGCTCTTTCCAGAACTGCCCTTTCAAGGACAGCTCTGACAGAACTATGGCTTGCCCAAGGTCATCCAGCCAGGTGCAAGTGGAGGAGTGGGGAATCAAACCTGGTTCTCCCAGATTAGAGTCCGCACACTTAGCCACTATACCAATCTGAAAAGCTGTTTGGACAATAGATAGATAGGACAACAGATAGGCTGCGGTCACATGAGCAGTTTGCACCAATCTCATCACAGTACCTTTGTGGATGTAAAGAGCATGATCAGATAACAACATCTGCCTTCTGTGCCCCGGTTGTTGCTACTCGGGTCCAACCTGTCCTGGAAGCCAAGTTTGGTGTCACTGGGAAAATTCCGGTCTTTACAGATGCCAGCGTTTTCTCTGCACATTTCCGGCTATCTGAACTCCCCTGTTGCAAAGTCAAGATGTTTGGAATGCCTGAACCGAGTGGCAAATGCCTCCCCACACCCCACTTCTGTTTCTGCTTCAGCATTGCTGTTTGAGAGCAGCCCATGATTGACACAAGGGTAAATGTACTAAAGTCAATGGGACTACTCTCACGTAAATCCTCACTCCCCCCAATGTATTCCAATAAAGAGAAGTTAAGCCAAGGAGGTTGAAGAGGGGCCACAGTACTTGGCAGGGAGATCGCGGAGCTGTCAAAATGGACTGGTGCATCATTGAATGAATGCTTCTGCGCATGCATGAAATACAATTTTTTAAAAGGATGCCGTCTGACCACCCACTCCATGGTTCCCGCACAGCAATAATCTGAATGATCAACCACGGAGTGAGCGAGTGGTGAAGCCAGCCCAGGGTGAGGTGTCTGATTAAAACTCTCCATTACAAAACAAAATGGAGAAATAAGAGGTGGGGCCAGAGAATGCCAAGCCTCCAGGGTGAGCACAGCCATAGACAGGCCAACAGATAGATAGGGAAATAGATAAGGAAATAGATAGGATAACAGATAGGACAACATATAGGAAAATAGGAAAATAGACAGGACAACAGATAGATAGGAAACAGGAAAATAGATAGGACAACGGACAGGAAAATAGATAGATAGGACAACAGATAGATAGGAAATAGGAAAATAGATAGATAGGAGCACAGATAGATATGATAACAGACAGGAAAATAGATAGATAGGAGAACAGATAGGAAAATAGATAGAAAAATAGATAGGACAATAGATAGGACGAGACATAGGAAAATAGATAGGACAACAGATAGATAGGACAACAGACAGGAAAAGAGATGGAAAAATAGATAGATAGGACAAGAGATAGATAGGGAAACAGATAGATAGGGAAACAGGCTCTGGGATGCT
>NW_015176589.1:74992-76848 GCF_001447785.1 Gekko japonicus | reverse complement strand
ATCCAACAGTGGCTTCTCTTATGCTCTTTACCTTGTTCTTCTACTGCCGACAAACACGGCTACCCACCTGAAGCTCTGTTTGCTGGGTATTTAATACCTTTTCTATCAAGCAAACGCCAGCCAGTTAACATTTGATTGCGGCTGCGCAACTCTTCAGAATAATATGATCTGTGTCTGTATGGATCTGATTGTGTTTGTAATTTTCAGGTACTCCGCTTGTAGACTTTACAACAACAAGGACAGCAACGGTGGAATAAAAAAAAACATTTTCACACATCATTTCAGTGTTTTGGCGTACGACATCACACTGCTGAGTGTTTTGGTTGCCAGCTCTGGGTGGGAAAATACCTGGAGATTTTGGGGGTGGATCCTGGGGAAGGACCTCGGAGGGCTATATGATGCCAAAGCACCCCAGTGTTCCCTCTAAGCTGAGTTAGAGCGAGCCAGCTCACAGTTTTTTAGCCTCCAGCCAACACGTTTTTGTCTTCGCTCAGGAAGGACGGCTCCAGAGCAAACTAATTTACGCAGTAGCCAAATCGCTCGCTCACACCTTTAATGTCAGTAGCTCGCAAAGTAGGATTTTTGCTCACAAGACTCCGCAGCTTAGAGGGAGCGTCAGCATCCACCCTCCAAAGCAGCCATTTTCTCCTGGGGGGCTGCTCTGTGTTGTCCGGCGATCTGTTGTAATGGCAGGAGAATGCTAGTCCCACCTGGAGGCCGCTGTGTTTGAAACTCCAGGTCCAGACCCGTCTGCTTTGAAACGCCAAGCCTTTCCAAAAGGCGTTGCTGCAATATTTTGAAAGCCGGGGTCGACAAGTTGTCCACGAGTGGAGGGCAGGATGTGAAAACAAGAGAGCAACGATGGTAGCAAGGGGATGTGGCTTTGCCCAAAGAAGGGCTGAGGACAGGCACCAAGAGGCTGTTCTTGAAAGGGCTGCCAACCTCCAGGGGGTGTCTGGAGAGCCCCCGGAATCATGACCAATCTCCAGACAACAGAGATCAGCTCCCCTGGAGCAAATGGCTGCTTTGGAGGGTGGACGGTATGGCGTTCTATCCTTCTGAGGTTACACGCTGAAGTCCCTCCCCTCCCCGAACCTTGCCTTCCGCGAGATCTCCAGGAATTTCCCAACCTGGAGCTGCAGTCCTGTTGTTGCCCCATCGTCTCCCTGTTAAGAAACATATTAAAGGTAAAGGTTCCCTTGCTCGAACGATCGAATCTGACTCTAGGGGTGCGGTGCTCATCTCCGTTTCCAAGCCAAAGAGCCAGTGCTGTCCGAAGACGTTTCCGTGGTCATGTGGCCAGCTTGACTAAACGCCAAGGCGCACGGAATGCAGTTACCTTCCCACCGAAGTGGTACCCAATTAATCTACTTGCAATCTCTTGCTTTCAAACTGCTAGGTTGACAGGAGCTGGGGCCAAAGACGGGAGCTCACTCCGTCACGCAGCACTTGGGTCTCGAACTGCCGAACTACCGACCTTCCCGTCTGCAGCTCAGCATCTTAATCTCTGAGCCCCCACGGCGGCCCCGGCTTCTTTCCTTTAGGACGACCTCGATCTGGCAGACGCTCCAGCCTCGCGCCTCTCCGGTTTCTTGACCCCAGCTGCCCTCCGCTTCCACGGGCGCAGAAGGAAATCTTAAATTGGTTTCAGGCCTCAGTTTCGGGCCTTTGTGGGATTCACAGAGTAAAGTTTCAGAGGCGAGCCACTGGGGCCGTCCCAAAGGGACTGCGCTCGGCCTGGAACAGAAGAACCGCTTTGCCGGCTTGTGTTACAGCTGGGGAGGGCGCTTCTGAGGAGGGTGTTTACAGTAATAACACATCCCCCCCTTCGGAGGCTGTGGGTCACTGACTCTGGG
>NW_015176589.1:73914-74406 GCF_001447785.1 Gekko japonicus | reverse complement strand
CTGAGCCCACACACCCCCCTGGCTGCCCTCCCTCTCCTCCCCAACCCCTCCCCTCCCCAGGTTCTACGCCCCCCCCCATCCGGCAGCATTTTCCAACTCAGGGTTGGAAATCCTAAGAAGAGGAGTGTTTGGAGCGCAATGAGGACGGGATGTGGGCTGGGGAGCCTACTCCACCTTTCTTGTTGCCCTGGCAACACATCGGGGGTTCCGCTTGGGAACTGGCTCAGGAGGCAGCGGCAGCCCTGCCATTGGCTTGGAGAGAGACCACGCCCTCTCCTTTATACCGCCCAAACCCTGCTGTCAAGTTGAGAAACCCCACTGGGGAGTCAGTCTCTCTTTCTCCCCCCTCCTCCCAGTTTGGTTTCGTGGTTAAGTGCACGGACTCTAATCTGGGAGAACCGGGTTTGATTCCCCACTCCTTCACATGCAGCTGCTGGTGTGACCTTGGGTCAGTCACAAGTTCTCTCAGAGCTGTTCTCTCAAGGGTGGTCC
>NW_015176589.1:72725-73839 GCF_001447785.1 Gekko japonicus | reverse complement strand
CTGAGATTCTGAGTGAAGGGCAGGGTATAAATCCAATCTCCTCCTCCTCCTCCTCTTCCCTCTCTCCCTCTCCCTTTCTCTCTCTCCTCCTCCCCCCTCCCCCCCTTTCTCTCTCTGCCTAATCTACCATAGGAGCTGTTGTGAGAATCCAATGGGACTATTCCTCATGCCTCGGAGTCAGCTTATCAGTTATATATTTACCTTAAATACATAACTGATGGTTCCCTATAGTAATTGGAAAACTGTAGCGATGGCGAACCTAAACAGCATTCCTACTTTGTGAGCTACTAGCATTAAAGTTGTGAGCAAGCGATTTGGCTACTGCACAGAGTAGCTTCTTCAGGAGCCCTCCTTCCTGAGCTAAGACAAAAATGTGTGAGCTGGAGGCTAAAAAAACTGTGAGCTAGTGCACACTAACTCAGCTTAGAGGGAACACTGGTCACAAGCTCTCTCAGAGCTGTTCTCTCAAGGGCAGATTCTCTCAGAGCTCTCTCAGCCCCGCCTACCTCACCGGGTGTCTGTGGTGGGGAGGGGAAGGGGAAGGAGATTGTACGCCACTCTGAGACTCTGAGTGAAGGGCAGGGTATAAATCCAATCTCCTCCTCCTCTTCCCTCTCTCCCTCTCCTCCTCCCTCCCTCCCCCCCTTTCTCTCTCTGCCTAATCTACCCTAGGAGCTGTTGTGAGAGTCAAATGGGACTATTCCCCATGCCTCGGAGTCAGCTTATCAGTTATGTATTTACTTTAAATACATAGCTAATGGTTCCCTATAGTAGTTGGAAAACTGTAGACATGCATTTTTGGACAGAACCCTAAAACGGGAGAGATCCAAGGCATATTCCATTGGCTCTTTCTGATGTTATTGAGGTTTGATGCCGCTTGCTCTGAAAGGATGGGGGGCAAATTCGTGGGCAACGTCTCTCTCTCAAGGCTACTGACCATTGGGGGCTAAACGGGATCTCTGTGGTCAGGGAGAAACAGCCCCGCTGTGGAGCTCCAGCAAGCTGGAAACAGGAGGCCAGTGTGGGTGGATCCACCTGGGGCATCTCTCCACCAACAGGACTGAGAATCCAGACATGTGAAGCTGAGAGCCAGCATGGCGTTGTGGTTAAGAGC
>NW_015176589.1:64563-72386 GCF_001447785.1 Gekko japonicus | reverse complement strand
GGAGGAGTGGGGAATCAAACCCGGTTCTCCCAGATTAGAGTCCATGCACTTAACCACTACATCACTACACCAAACTGCAATTGTAGGCCACTTTCAGATTCCTTGGGGTAGAGAAAGGCAGGGTATGAAAACTTTCTCATCTTCTTCTTCTTGTTGTCATATTAAATAAGACCTTTGGCTCATCAGGGTCCGTATTGTCTATTCAGACTGGCAGTGGCTCTCCAGGGTTTCAGGCAGAGGTCTTTCACGTCACCTATTGGTGGTCCTTTGAACTAAAGATGTCGGGGACTGAACCTCGGACCTTCTGCATACCAAGCCGAGGTTCTACCACCGAGACACTGAGGTCTTTCTGTTGGGTATTACAAGTTGAAAACACTCAGTATATCTGGGGTTAAATGTTTGTTTATGTTACTCACAGGAAGTCACATGTTTGTAACCAATCTGTTTAGACAATAGGATGCCCAGGAATTTTGGAGCTAGTTTGCTAGTCTGATTGGAAACCAAGGTGTCAAGTATTAGCATTTTATGGTTTCTCTTCCCATTCTTTGTTCTGACTAAAGAAGGAGACGCCATTCGGCTCTTCTCATTTTACCCTTTTGCTGTAAGGATGTAGGCATATAAGCTCTTTATTATTTTATATCCTGTGTACCTTTTTCCCATGTTAGCTTTATAGTAAACTTTTATATTTTAAACACACCATGGACTCAGTCTCTTAATACTCTGCAGACTAACTTAAAAAGAATCCCAACACATCCTCATTTTTTGTTTCCCATAACTTTTATTTTCATTTCCCCTAACATTCATTGCTGTCATCATGAGACCCAGAACTAATTAATCATCAGATGGCAGTGGGTGTAGTATTGCCAGGAGATCCAAAGATTGTCTGGCACCCTGAAACTCTAGCTCTTTTTGTGCTGAGCTGGGTTTATTTTGGGGGGGCTGAGAGAACTGTGACTTACCCAAAGTCACCCAGCTGGCTTCAAGTGGAGGAGTGGGTATTCCCTCTAAGCTGAGTTAGTGTGACCTAGCTCGCAAGCAGTCCTTTGTCTCTCAAAGGACAGCATTTCCAGGTACAATCAAACAAGCAGAGAGCAGGAACAGAGAGCAAGAACAGAGACTCTCTCTCATTGGGATTGAACAAATATAGCCCAATTCCAGTGACAAATTAGATGTGGCTATTAGCCAATTGCGAGTGGGCATGGGTGTGCCCAATTGTTGGTTGTCATAGCTGCAACATAGGATTGGCTAGAGGTTTGGAGACCACGCCTTCAGTCACATGACCCCAAACTCCAGGTTCTCCATTGCCAACATGACTGTTTGCATGTGAGGCAGAGCCAGGCGCCATCAGGTCTGCCTCTTCCCTTAGAGGTGTGAAAAAATGTGTGGTTATATGGCATGGTTATAAAGTTTCTCTGGCCAAATGGTCGGCCATTTGGCTTGCAAGAGGAAATATGACACAGCATGTTATCAGAATGTAATCATAGGAGAAGGCATGGATTTTTAGAAATCAATATTTCTATACACATGCATCCTGAATCAGAGGTCGCAACATTCCAGCTCTGTGCCAACGTGTCCTGAGAAAGTTAAAGAGGCCTGGGATTTCTCCACCTGTGCATAGATTAAGTCCTTCTTCCACTCAGAGCCCTGGAGGGACTCTGGGAAACCCCAGCTCATCAGAAACACATGAGTCGGCTTCTGGCTCAATGCACCAGCAATATATGCCTGTGAGGCCCCAAGGAAATTACTGGGAGGGCACCTCTTGAGCAAGAGACCTTTTGGCAAATGATGCTCATGATCTAGGGTAGGTCTACCAAACTCCAGGTGGCACCTAGAGATCTCCTGCTATTACGATTGATCTCCAGATGACAGAGATCGGTTCCCCTGGAGGAAATGGCTGCTTTGGAGGGTGGACTCTATGGCACTGTACCCTGCCGAGGCCCCTCCCCTCCCCAAACCCCGCCCTCCCCAAGCTCCACCCCTCCAAATCCCCAAATCTCCAGGTATTTCCCACCCCAGAGCTGGTGACTCTAATCCAGAGCTCCTCGATGCTGAACTTCTTCCGCTTGCTCACCTTTACATCCTGACTGCGGAGAAACTGACAACGTCCGGGCGATCTGAGACAATCTATTATTTTCTTTGAGTGCAGAGCACAGAACAGGGGTAGAGGGAGACTTTCACTAAGTTTGGCATAATTATCACATCAAGAGCTGTAACCTGGGAGGAAGAATAACACCTTGTGCCCCCGCTCGCACCGGCTTTCCTGCGAAAGTGCCAGGATTGCTGGGTGAGTGGAGACGAGAGAAGGCGGTCGCAGAGCTGTCAAATCCACCGCCCCCTTTCCTGCTGGGGGGGGGGACTTCAGGGCTCGCAAACAGCACCGAGCTGTGGCATGGTGCCCGCCAGTCTGAGAGCTTCTTCACCCGTTCCATCTTGCGAGCTGACAAGGTCTTGCCGAGGCCTTGTGGGGCATGGAGAAAATAATTCTCTCTCTCTCTTTCCGACCTGTAATGAAAAGACTCCAATGTGTGATTATTTGGGGAACCAGATTTATTGTAAAGGGGCCCTGGCACATGTCAGTGACCTCATTGACGTGGTCCATGTAGCTTGGGTTTGGGAAATTCCTGGAGATTTGGGGTAACGCCTGTGTTGTCCTGTCATGGCTCAGGTGGGGTGTCACCTGATGCTGCCACCACTCCGGTTTTAGGATCCCTTGAGAAGGCCCACAGCACCCTCCCAAGACCTTCAGACTTCCCTTGTTTGGCCGAATAATAGGCGTGAAGACCAGGCAGAGTAAACAACAAGGAAAAGGTTTATTTTATAGGAGGACAAACAACAAGTTGCAGAATAATAACAGTAAGTGGGTGAAAAGAAAAGAAATCAAATGCCCTAACGCATCTAAATATATACTGTCCCTAGCTCACTATCTCCAGTGGCCTTAGACTACTCACCCTTCCTTCGGGATGAGGGTTTCTTCCCCACAGCAGCCTCCCTTCTGGCCCTGTTCCCTGGGAAGAAGAAGAACTCTTTCTCTGTACCAGTTCTTTTATTATAATTCCCTTTGTCTGTGAATGGCTATTTTGGCTTCAGAACCTCTCAGGTCCTTCTGGGAGTTGTAGGCCTAGTTGCTCATATTTAACTTACGGTCCACCCATACCCACATTAACCAAGATCATGTGAGCAAGCGATTTTTGGCCACTGTGTGACCCAGAGTGTTGGACTGGATGGGCCGCTGGCCTGATCCAACATTGGCTTCTCTTATGTTCTTATGTTCTTGTTCACACATGCTGCCACTCAGTGTGTATGCACATGAAAGCGTATACCCGGAATAAAACTTTGTGGGTCTTAAAGGTGCCACTGGACTCAAACTTTGTTCAGCATTTTTTCAGTTACTGTCTCCGCAGCCAAGACCTTCAGGTATCATCTGGAGCAAACTGAAGCTCCCTAAACTAACCTGCCAAAGCTAGCAACTGTGTCCAATCAACAAGGGAAATCTGCATAAAGAAGGGCTGACCTTTGTGAGCTCCTGGCATGAAAGTTGTGAGCGAGCGATTTGGCTGCTGCATCAATTAGTATGCTCTGGAGCCATCCCTTCCTGTGCTGAGACAAAAATGTGTGAGCCGGAGGCTAAAAAACGGTGAGCTAGCTCACACGAACTCAGCTTAGAGGGAACACTGCGAACAGCCTGGCTCTACAAACCCCAGTGGTGACTGAGCATGTCACCTGGTTACAACCCTGATACTGCAGCAATTAAGCCAGCGACTGAGCCATCTCCAAGCCCAATTCAAGGTGGTGCTTTTGACCTTTAAAGCCCTCCACGGCTTGAGATCCAGGTACCCAGAGGACGGTCTTCTCCTCTATGTTCCTCCCTGGGAATTAAGATCACAAGGAGAGGCCCTCCGAATTGCCTATCAACCAAAGAAGTTTGTCCAGTGGTCACATGAGAGAGGGCCTCTTTGGTGGCAGCCCCAGAATTATGCAACACCCTCCTCAGGGAGATGCACCTGGCTCCCTCCTTTTTGATGCTTAGGAGGCGGCTGAAGACAGTTCAATTTAGGGCCACATCAGATTAAAGCTGTGCTGAACTGTGATTATAAATTTTGGTTTCTGTGCTTGTATTTTATCTGTGCTGTAATCTGCCTCGAGCTCCATAGAGGAAGAGGAGGAGGAAGAAGAAGAAGAGGAGGATATTAGATTTATACCCCACCCTTCATTACCCAAAGGAGTCTCAGAGCATTTTACAATCCCCTCCCCCTCCCCACAACAGACACCCTGTGAGGTAGGTGGGTCTGAGAGAGCTCTTGACAGAAACTGCTCTTTTTTCAAGAACAGCTCTTATCAGAACTACGGCTTGCCCAAGGTCATCCAGCCAGGTGCAAGTGGAGGAGTGGGGAATCAAACCTGGTTCTCCCAGATTAGAGTCCGTGCACTTAACCACTACAGAAGAAGAAGACGAAGAAGAAGAAGAAGAAGAAGAAGAAGAAGAAGAAGAAAAAGAAGAAGAAGAGAGATTGGATTTATACCCCACCCTTCACTACCCAAGGGAGTCTCAGAGCGGCTTACAGACTCCTTCCCCTTCCCCTCCGCACAACAGACACCCTGTGAGGCAGGTGGGGGTGAGAGAGCTCTGACAGAAATTGCTCTTTTTCAAGAACAGCTCTTGTCAGAACTATGGCTTGCCCAAGGTTATCCAGCCAGGTGCAAGTGGAGGAGGAGTGGGGAATCATACCCGGTTCTCTCAGATTAGAGTCCACGCACTTAACCGGAGTCCAGCCCACTCCCACATGCTGAAGACAATAGCAAAGACAATAGCATGCAAAGGTATTTCACAGACGACCACCAATGCATTTCGATGCTCTTCTTCGAAGGTGCACAGACCCACGTGTAACAGAGAACCCATGGTTAACACCTGACTCCTTCGCAGGAGATCAAATTCTGCTCACATTCCTCTTCCAGCCGTGCGCTGGGCTGATTCCTCCCTCCCCATCTGTCTCCAAGAAACCTCCCCCCGATTCTTGGAACAGGTTCATATTTTTATGATTTTAAAAAATTATGGATAAGATGACTAATGAATAGGTCCATGCCAGAATGTTCAAGCCCTGCTTTTAAAAATCAGGAGAAAAGTGCACCGCCTGGCAGCCGCGGTGGAGAGGTCACCCCCGGACTTTGCAGCGGGGCACTCAATTAGCTTTGATGTCCATCTCACATTTCAGTTATGGAGTCAGAGGAAGCCCGGAATCGGCTGTGAGATCTCTTTGCAGGAGACGACCCTTTTCATCCTCGGGGAGGAACCTCCAGGTCACATTTTCCAAACCTGCCCCGTCCCTTGCTGTCACTCTGCTGTATATCCAGACAACCCATTGTGTTGGCTGTTACGCCCCTCCATGGGGCCACGTCCAGCCCCCTTTCACACAGCAGGTTGGAGGCAAGGTTGCCATCTCCAGATGATGGAGATGGATCTCCATTCTGTTAAAGGTGGGGTGCCCTGACTTGGACGGCCCAGGCTAAGAAGCCAAGCAGGGTCGGCCTGGTCAGTGCTTGGATGGGAGGCCACCAAGGAAGTCCAGGGTGGCTATGCAGAGGCAGGCAAGGGGAAACCACCTCTGAAGGTCTCTTGCCTTGAAAAGCCTACAGAGTCACCCTGAATTCCTTGTGACTTGACAGCACAAAAAACGACCAAGGTGGGCTTTTCCCCACAACCAGGAGCCCTCTCTGCAGCATTGGGAAAGCGCCTGGAAAGGGGATACTTCGTTGGTAGCAGAGAAGCGTCACAGGATCCAATCCAGGTCGTTTGAGAGGCCCAAACTAGGAGCTGCAGGTTTCTGTGCATACGTATGTGTCAGAGATTCTTACAAAACGGATGAAAGGGGTTTTATTGAACAGGTAGCAAGAAATAATCTTGTAGCTACAGGAAGTAAATAAAGAGGCCTTGTTTTCTATGGAGAGTGTGCTTTTATTGCCTTTTGTTAAATGGTTTATTAGTATTGTTCAGGGAAGGGGTTGCAATCTGTTAATGCCCACGGGCTCCTTTCATGAAGGGATTCCTTCTTGCAATAAATGGAGACAACCGCTCAGGTATTCTCTGCCAGGGAACTGTTTGGAAAATAAGTTTTGTGCGTATTGTGCAGTGTGCAACAGGGGTCCTTTGATGAAAAAAAGCTTGGAAGAGGAATATTAAAATGTACCCTTTGATTTCAAAGGGAGATGTTGACTGTGACACATTTGATAAAGCTTAGTTAAATGGTGGCGTTCTTGAAGGCGTCGTTATGATGTTCGGGGAGGAGCCGTGGCTCAGTGGTAGAGCATCTGCTTGGCATGCAGAAGCCATCCTGAACCTGCTTTGGTGGGGTATCAATCAATCAATCAATCAATCAAATAAATAAATAAATAAGGTCCAAGGTTCAACCCCCAGCATCTCCAGTTAAAGGGCCAGTTTGGTGTAGTCCTTAAGTGCGTGGACTCTAATCTGGGAGAACCGGGTTTGATTCCCCACTCCTCCACTTGCAGCTGCTGGATGACCTCAGGCAAGCCATAGTTCTGTCAGAGCTGTTCTTGGAAAAGAGTCGTTTCTCTCAGAGCTCTCTCAGCCCCGCCTACCTCACGGGGTGTCTGTTGTGGGGAGGGGAAGGGAAAGGAGTTTGTAAGCTGCTCTGAGGTTCCTTTGGGTAGTGAAGGGCCATGGGGTATCAATCCAACCTCTTCTTCTTCTTCTAAAGGATCTGGCACGAGGCGATGTGTAAGACCTCTGCCTGAGACTTTGGAGAGCTGCTTCCAGTCTGAGTGCTCAGTTCTCGTGGCCCTTCCTTACACACCCAGGGAAATGCTGATCACCACTCTGGGGTCAGGAAGCCATTTTTCTCCAGGCCAGTTTGGCTGGAGATCCTGGAGGTTTTTTGTCATCTTCTCAGCATGGAACAGTGGTCACTGGGTGTATGTGTGTGGGGGGGAGGTATTTGGGAATTCCCTACATTGTACAGGGCGTTGGACTAGTTGACTTCAGAGGTCCCTTCCAACTCTATGATTCTATGATTCTCTGAGTAGACAATACAGACTTTGATGGACCAATGGCTCTCAATGAAAGTAATGAGCAGTAGGCTTAGAACAGCTAGAAGGAATTTCTTCTTCACCCAAAGAGTGATGAACACGTGGAATTCACTGCCACAGGAAGTGGTGGTGGCTACAAGCAGGGACAGCTTCAAGAAGGAATTAGATAAGCATATGGAGCAGTGGCCAATGAGTGGCTATGGAATACTCTGTCTGGGGCAGTGATGCTCTGTCTTCTTGGTGCTCGGGGGGCAAGAGTGGGAGGGCTTCTGGAGTTCTGGTCACTCTGGTGACACCTGATGGCACCTGATGGCACCTGCGTTTCGGCTACTGTGTAACACAGAGTGTTGAGCTGGATGGGCTTGATACAACATGGCTTCTCTTATGCTCTTATGATGGTCTGATTCAGTAGAAGGCAACTTCATATGTTCATGTGTAGCTTCATGTGATGATGCGAGAAATTATTCTGTCTTTAAAGCGTCTGCATGCATTTTCTTCACCTGCAAACTTAAAAGGTGTAGGGTGAACTTTAAAAAAATAATAATAATCCCACAGTACCTTACACTATCCCAGGGGTCATTTCGTAGAAAAAGAGGTGCAGGAGCTCATTAGCTCTTGTATGTGTTTGCTGTGTGCACCCTTATTTGCATATGCCACACCCCCTGACATCACCAGAAGTGTGTCAGAAGGCAACACCCACCGCTCAGGCTCCACTGGACTGTTTTGGATTGCCAGCTATTGGGGGGGGGGGATGTGCAGATTGGTCCTCGCCGAGGAGGGGG
>NW_015176589.1:33143-64513 GCF_001447785.1 Gekko japonicus | reverse complement strand
GCGTGGTGTGGGGGGGGGGGGAACGTGCAGATCTATCCTCGCAGAGGAGGGAGAGCTTTTACCTGAATAAAACTTGGCCTTAAAGGTCCCACTGGACTATTTTGGACTGGGGGGTGGGGTGGGGCTCTGCAGCTTACCTGGCTGCTTCTTGCTCTGACTGAGGGCTTCTGGGAGCAGGGGGCGGGGCTTGTTGCATGTGCCCACCCCCTGGGCTCATTACTGCCGGAGCTCCGCTCCTGTGCGCCCGTGCAGGAAATGACCCCTGCGCCATCCTCCTCCTGTCCCTTCCGGGCTTGTTACGAGCCAGGGACTGGGCTTGGCCCTTTAGCATTAATGCAGCACTCCAGGAAAGATCACACCTGCAGTCGAACAGAGCGCCCAGAGTTCAGCTCCTTCCACTTCCAAACAGAACTTTCAAGGATGCTGTCAGCACCTTTCAGCTTCATGCTAAGAGACCTCCCTACTGCAAGCATGGAAGCATCTTGAGTGTGAGTCTCTGTGGGGGGGGGGGAAGAAAGAGCACACACAGACAGGAGACATATGCGGCAACCCTCGGCCTCTTCTCTCCAAGGGCTGCCAATCGCCCAGAATTTTAAGTCATTTCCAGACTAAAGGGATGAGTTCTCCTGTTAGCAGTCAGACCCCCTCCTCCCGCTGAGGGGCAATTTATAGCTTAAAGAGGCAGAAGCACACTTCTATACACCACCCCAGTTTCCTAAGTGCAGGGCACTGCTTGGGCCAAAGTGAACCAAGATGGATGCCAGTCAGGGAAAGCAATTGCAAGGCATGAGTCAGAGCGGCTAGCTGGCTACCACTTCCTCTTTGCCCTGGAGAGATCCATGACCTAGAAAACGGGGTCATAGAACCATAGAGTTGGAAGGGACCTCCAGGGTCATCTAGTCCAACCCCCTGCACAAGGCAGGAAATTCACAAATACCTCCCCCCACACACCCCCAGTGACCTCTTTTCCATCACCATATGCTGACAAAAAACCTCCAGGCTCTCCAGTCAAACTGGCCTGGAGAAAAATTGCTTCCTGACCCCAAGGACCTATTGATACACTAAGAAATAATCCCTTCAGCCAATGTTCCCTCTAAGCTGCGGAGTCTTGTAGCAAGAATTCTCCTTTGTGAGCTACTGTCATTAAAGTTGTGAGCGAGCGACTTGACTACTGCATAAACTAGTTTGCTCTGGAGCCCTCCTTCCTGAGCTAAGACAAAAATGTGTGAGCTGGAGGCTAAAAAACTGTGAGCTGGCTCACACTAACTCAGCTTAGAGGGAACACTGCCTTCAGCACCTGAGACTGACTTCCCCTTCACCCATTACCTTTGACTAAGCAGTGATTAATCAATGCTTAAATCTATTCACCTGCCCCCCCCCTCGCTCTTTCCACCCGGTGCTTGTAGGGCCATTAAGTCTCTAACACCCCCTTTGTCTACCTCTGGTAGAACCATCAGCTCATTGCCCTTGGCGGTGAGTCAACCTACCTCAGGATACGTTTTGCCCTATATCACCCTGCTGCCCCAGCTCTCTCTGTGTGTTCTTGGATCCCCCCCTCACACCCCCACTTGCATGTGGGTCCTCTCTCACTTCTGGAAACGCTGGTCATTTCCCCCTTCGGCTTGCTGCTTCTGCAGACCTCTTCAAGACCGGTAATTATCCTCCACACACCCCACATCCCTTTCCCCGTTTCCTCCCTGCTTTTCCTAGTTAGCTCTTGTATGTGTTTGCTGTGTGCACCCTTATTTTATTCTGTTTTCTTTTTGTACCAAGGAAAACCTTTCCCATAAATAACTGCCTGGTTATTTCAAGAGTTCTCACAGGGACAATCTCCGTATACATAGGTTACCCGCCTCTTGCTCCATCTCCAGGCTGATTCCGAAGGAGGAGGAGATTGGATTTATGCCCCACCCTTCACTCGGATTCTCATAGGGGCTTACAAACTCCTCTCCCTTCCCCTCCCCACAACAGACACCCTGTGAGGGAGGTGGGGCTGAGAGAGCTCTTGACAGAAACGGCTCATTTTCAAGGACAGCTCTTGTCAGAACTACGGCTTGCCCAAGGTCACACCAGTAGCTGCAAGCGGAGAAGCAGGGAATCAAACCCGGTTCTCCGAGATTAGAGTCCGTGCACTTAGCCACTACCCCAAACTAAATGGAGATTGCCTGTTCTGGTAACCTTCCTGGAGAAGATGAATGATTTGGAAGGTGGACTCTGTGGTGTTATAACCCACTGACTGCCCCCCCCCCCCAGAGTCCACCCCCATGGCATCATGGCACCCGCCAGCACCCTTCCTGGTTTTGAGAAAGTAGGCGGGGCCAGGTGTGCCTGTTGCCAGTAGGGCTTCTGATTGGCCACTGGAAATTTGATTGGCTGCACAGATTTTTGGGTTGTTTTTTTTTTTTTAAAGCTGCACTGGAAGCAGTGCCGTCACAGCACAATAGTTCATTTTAAAAGGTATCCTGTTAAGCTGAACCTGTCTGAAATGCTGAAGAGTTACTATTTCCTCCCATCACATCACAGCCTACTTATGGCGATCCCTCAAGTGCTGATTAGGGCTGATTCTACTTATTTATTTATTCATTAGATTTGTACCCCGCCCTCTCCAACGGGCTCAGGGCGGCTACAACAGAGGCAATTACCACAACAGCAGTTAAAACAACATAAAAACAATCATTAAACAGTATAAAACAATCATTAAGTAAAACGCGGTGCTCTTGATGTTAAATTTTTTTAATCCAAGATGAGTTCCATTCATCAACCTAACCTGACAACATACATTCTTCGGTTGACTAGGCGTCTGCCCAGGGCTGGCTCATCTCCAGATCTAATCTACCATCGAAGATGGCAACTCGGTGGTGGTACTTAGCTTCCGAGGTTTCCCCCCATCTTCTGGGCATGGAACACCGGTCACTACAGGCATGGAGGGAGAGGTAATTTCCTGTATTGTGCAGGGGGATGGACTAGATGACCCTGCAGGTCCCTTCCAACTCTGTGATTCTATGATTCTCTGTGCAAGAGCAGTTATTTGCGGCTGGAGTTTCCTGCATAGGCAAGACTGTCCAGGATGCCGGGAAGTACTTGAAGGGATGGTGCAGAGTTGTTTTCTGTTGCCCCAGAAGGTCGGACCAGAACCAGCGGGTTGAAATTAAATCAGGAGAGTTTTCATCTAAACACGAGGAAGGACTTCCTGACAGTTAGAGCAGCTCCTCAGTGGAACAGGCTTCCTCGGGAGGTGGTGGGTTCTCCATCTTTGGAGGTTTTCAGACAGAGGAGAGATGTCCATCTGACAGCCATGCTGACTGTGTGAACTTAGGCGGATCATGAGAGGGAGGGCAGAAAGGGTTGCCTCGGTGCTTAGTTCTCGTGGCCCTTTCTTACATGCCCAGGGAAATGCTGATTGCCACTTTGGGGTCAGGAAGCAATTTTTCTCCAAGCCAGTTTGGTCAGCGATCCTGGATGGTTTTTGTCACCTTCTGGGTGTGGAACAGACGTCACTGTGGGTGTGGAGGGGGAGATGCTTGTGAATTTCCTGCACTGTGCCGGGGCTGGACTAGATGACCCTGGAAGCCTTTTCCAACTCTATGATTCTATGATCTGACACAATCCGGCTAGCCTGGGCCATCCAGTTCACGGGGAAGAGTTACTTTTAGAGTTACAAATAACCTCACTCCCCGACATTTCCACAGATTCTTTGTGTCAGAATTCCAAAGGTGCCTGCAAGGTAAAAAAGACTGGGGACCCGGCGTAGGGCAACACTCTGGCTATCCAAGGAAGAACACCACCGGGAGAGTTTCAGCCTGGACCACCCGCGATATGAAAGTCATCTGGTCTCTTCATTCCGATCTCCCTCTTCTAACCCCTCCCCTTCCTCCCCTCTCTGGAGCACCTCTTCTTTCTTGTTTGCCAGCCTTTGAGCAGAGGCCTGCGCCTCTTGGCCGATGTTATCCTCTTCAGGAGGCAATTAATGTCTGAAGAGCGAGGTATCGACGTGATAGAGGATAAATAAGTAAATACCAGCCATCGCCCAGGCTCTCTCTACAAGGAGGTTCATGTCTCCAGCTCCCAGCTCCGATACAGAAATATTTCTTCCGCCAAAGAAAAGGTATAAAACTTCATTTAACTCTCCGGGCAGTTCAGAGGAAAGTTTTCAGATCCTTTAAAAAAAACACCATCCTTTCATCTGTAGAAGATACTAACTCTGAAATAAAATCCCGTTCCGATGATGCTTCCAGAAATAACAGCGCGCCCAGCTCGGAATTTTTGAATATTACTCCTGCGCGTCTATTCTTATTTTCAGTTTTCTCATTATTTTAGGATAATGTAAAATGGAGCCAAGTCGACGAATGGCTGCAATTGTCATGGAAATGAGCACAGAGGACTCCCCCCTCCCTTACTGCTTTCTGTGTCGCCATCCTTGCGGGGAATTTTCGCTTGTACCAGGGCTGGTTCCAGGCTTTAGGAGCTCTGAGGGAGGCAGTGCCCAGCGGCCCCCAACTGGCCACCACCAGCCCCCAGCCCCAGCATCTGCATGCCCAGGTTGGGCAGCTCTGGACTGGGAGATACCTGGAAATTTGGGTGGATACAGCCTGGAGAAGGCAGGGTTTGGGGAGGGAAGGGGGCCTCGGTGGGGTGCAACGCCACAGAGTCCACCCTCCAAAGCAGCCATTTTTCCCTGGGGAACTGATCTTAGAATCGTAGGATCATAGAGTTGGAAGGGACCTCCAGGGTCATCCAGTCCAGGGGTGGCCAAACTGGCGCTCGGGAGCCGCATGCGGCCCTCTCACACCTATTGTGCGGCTCCTGGCAGGGTGGCTGGGGAAGCTAAATATCATTAGCAAACAAAAACCATTGGACAAATAAATATCATCATCAATATCTGCTTTTACCCCTTTTGTTGTTATTTTTGGCAGTCTCATTTAATGTTAATAAAAAGCAAATTTGCATATTTGCCAATAAAAACATGTAGAGCCAGTTTGGTGTAGTGGTTGAGTGTGCAGACTCTAATCTGGGAGAACCGGGTTTGATTCCCCACTCCTCCACCTGCACCTGCTGATGTGACCTTGGGTCAGTCGCAAGCTCTGGCACAGCTGTCCTTGAAAAAGAGCAGTTTCTGCCAGAGTTCTCTCAGCCCCACCTACCTCACAGGGTGTCTGTTGTGGGGAGGGGAAGGGAAAGGCGTTTGTAAGCCACTTTGAGACTCCAAGTGAAGGGCGGGGTATAAATCCAATCTCCTCCTCCTCCTCCTAATATCTGTTTATATCTTGTGGCTCTCAAACATCTGAGGGTTGTTCTATGTGGCTCTTACTTTAAGCAAGTTTGGCCACCTCTGATCTAGTCCAACCCCCCTGCACAATGCAGGAAATTCACAAATACCTCCCCCCCCACACACACACCCAGTGACTGCTATTCCACACCCAGAAGATGACGAAAAACTGCCAGGATCTCCGGCCAAACTGGCCTGGAGAAAAATTGCTTCCTGATGCCAACGTGTTGATCAGCATTTCCCTGGGCGTGTAAGATAGGGCCACGAGAACTAAGCGCTGAGGCAACCCTTCCTCCCCTCCCTTCCTGTGATCTGCCTCAGTTCACAGAATCCGCATGGCTGTCCGATGGCCATCTGGCCTTTCTTTGAAAACCTCCCAAGAAGGAGAGCCCACCACCTCCCGAGGAAGCCTGTTCCACTGAGGAACTACTCTAACTGTCAGGAAGTGCTTCCTAATGTTCAGCTGAAAACTATTCTGATTTAATTTCAACCCCTTAGTTCTGGTCCGACCTTCTGTGGCAACAGAAAACCAGGGCTATTTTGGGGCAGGAACGCACAGGGACGGAGTTCCGGCTGGCTCCCAAGTTGGCCACGCCCCGCAGGAACTCATTAGCATAATAGGCCACACCCAACAGCAGGAACTCATTAGGATTGGCTACATTAGGGGTGTGTGGCCTAACATGCAAAGGGGTTCCTGCTACCCCAAAAGCCCTGGGTTTTGACAACAAACAAGGTAAAAAGAATAAGAAGCAAGAGGTGGGTGTGGCTGGATGACCACACTTCTGGTAACATGGGGGTGCGGCCTAATATGTTAATATGCTGTGCTGTCAGGGGCAACGTTCCCTCTAAGCTGTAGAGTCCTGTGAGCAAAAATTCTACTTGGTGAGCCACTGGCATCAAAGTTGTGAGCAAGTGATTTGGCTACTGCATAAATTAGTTTGCTCTGGAGCCATCCGTCCTGAGCTAAGACAAAAATGTGTGCGCCAGAGGCTAAAAAACTGTGAGCTAGCTCACACTAACTCAGCTTAGAGGGAACACTGGTCAGGGGTGTGACCTAATAGGCTAGTGAGTTCCTGCTGTTGGGTGTGGCCTATTATGCTAATGAGTTCCTGCTGGGCTTTATCTACAAAAAAAGCCCTGCAGAAAACTCCGTGCCATCCTCTATATGACGGCCCTGCAAGTACTTGGAGATGGTGATCCTATCACCTCTCAGTCGTCTCCTCTCCAGGCTAAACGTACCCAGCTCCTTCGACCTTTCCTCCTGGGACTTGGCCTCCAGACCCCTCACCGTCTTCGCTGCCCTCCTCTGGACACGTCCCAGCTTGTCTGTATCCTTCTGAAATTGTGGTGCCCGAAACTGATCTGGAGATCAGTTGTAATGCCGGGAGATCTCCAGGTGCCACCTGGACGCTGGCAAGCCTTAGACCCAACATGACTCTTCCCTTCTTCCACTCGCAAGCCCTCCCACTGTCCATGTTCAGTCCCCTGAAACACCTGTGCCCCCTTTCCCTGACAGCAGCGACCAGGGGGTGCAGCTGGGAATGCTGCCGTTCTTGCTAGCAGGAGTGGTGCCCTGGTGCGCCACTCTCAATGGCGTTGGGAATTTGGGAGCACAGGAGGTGCGCGGTTGGGGGTCAGCAGCAGTGGTCCCCACCAGAAGCCCTGGGCTCTGACAGCTGCCCTGCCTCAGGTCATGCTGACGCCAGCCCCAGGTTTTTATGATTCTCCGGGCAGGGACCGGCTTCCTCTGGAGCTGGCAGGGGCATGAGAAATATCGTTGCCAGCCAGTTGGGCAATACCTGGAGATTTGGGGGGGGCAGTGTTTGGGGAGGGGAGGGACCTGTTGGGAGATACCTGGAGATTTGGGGGGGGGCAGTGTTTGGGGAGGGGAGGGACCTCCACAGAGTTCACCCTCCAGAGCAGCCGTTTTATCCAAGGGGACTGATGCTGGCCATCCAAAGATCAATTGCAATAGCAGGAGATCTCCAGGTACAACCTGGAGGTTGGTAACCCCAGTGGGGGAACACACACCTCCCACTCATGCGAATGGCACCTGGCAAGGGGGCGGCACACCTCCGCTTCACCGCTTGGATCAGCAGAAAGGGCTGGGCGCACCCTGCATGCGTGCGGAGATTCACAGTGACCAAAGAACAGAAGAACAGAAGAGAAGCCAACAGAAGGGAACAGAAGAACAGAAGAGAAGCCAACACAGTTTGGCGTAGTGGTTAAGTGCGCGGACTCTAATCTGGGAGAACCGGGTTTGATTCCCCACTCCTCCACTTGCAGCTGCTGGTATGACCCTGGGCAAGCCGTAGTTCTGACAAGAGCTGTCCTTGAAAAAGAGCAGTTTCTGTCAGAGCTCTCTCAGCCCAGCCTGCCTCACAGGGTGTCTCCTGCCTCACAGGGTGTCTGTTGTGGGGAGGGGGAGGGAAAGGACACTGTAAGCTACTCTGAGACACCTTTGGGTAGTTAAAGGGCAGGGTATAAATCCAATCTCCTGTTCTTCTTCTTCTAATCTGGGAGAATTTCATTCCCCACTCCTCCACTTGCAGCTGCTGATGTGACCCTGGGCAAGCCATAGTTCTGGCAAGAGCTGTCCTTGAAAAAGAGCCGTTTCTGTCGGAGCTCTCTCAGCCCCGCCTGCCTCACAGGGTATCTGTTGTGGAAAGGGGGAGGGAAAGGAGTTTGTCAGCCACTCTGAGTCTCCTTTGGGTAGTGAAGGGCGGGGTATAAATCCAATCTCTTCTCTTCTTCTTTTTGGATCATCCAGTCCATCCAGTCCAGCACTCTCTGTCACACAGTGACCAAAAATACCAGGTGCCATCAGGAGGTCCAGCAGTGGGGCCAGGACACTAGAAGCCCTCCCACTGTTGCGCCCCCCCCCCAAGCACCAAGAAGACAGAGCATCCCTTGCCCCAGACCGAGAGTTCCTGATGTGAGACAGGATCCAGCAGCCTACAATGGATAGGTCTCAACAGACGGCTTGTTTTAAAGCCCTGTAGGATTCAGCAGGGGAAATAGCAGGATTAATCATCCCGCTTGTAAGGACGGCAGGCAGCAGACACCCGTCACCACTAATAGGATTCAGCGGCAACTGAGAAGGCCCCGCAGCGGAGTCGTTTTAAACGGCGACAGGATGCAGTCACAAGGAACCTTTTGCTTCTGAAAGGATACCGACGTGCTGCAGACTGTATGCCTGTTCAGGGAGACAATGTAGACGTGTGAATAATCGCTCCTTGTTAACACATCTGCATGCCTTTTTGGGGTATAATGTTGGTGGGAAAGAGAAACAAACTTGAAACATGCAAACTTTTGAAACGCAATCCATTCTCTGCCGCTCCTTTGGAAGCCTGCCACACCTGTTCCTTTTGTGTATTGATGTGGCTCTCTCGTTTCCACGTCATTCATAATGATATTCCTTAGGTAAAGGTTTCCTGTGCTCGAAAGCCAGTCAAATCTGACTCTAGGGATGCGGTGCTCATCTCCATTTCCAAGCCGAAGAGTCAGCGCTGTCCAAAGACGTTTCCGGGAGCTCACTCCGTTTCGAACTGCCGAACTATCAACCTTCAGGTCTGCAGTTCAGCGTCTTAACTACTTGACCCACCGCAGCCCCTAATGATATTCCTTGTAAAACTGCAAATCCTGAATGACTGAACGGCAGCTGGTGGTTTCGTTGCCCTTATGAACTGGAAGGGTTGCCAAGTCCAGGTTGGAAAATTGCTGGAGATTTGGGGTTAGGAGCCTGAGGAGGCACGGTTGCCACCTCTGGGTGGGGAAAGACCTGGAGATTTTGGGGGTGGAGACTGTGGAAGGACATCAGCAGGGGATAATGCCATAGAGTCCACCCTAAAGGACCAGTTTCATTTGGATACCCTGGAGTTCTAGTATTTGGGGAGGTTCTAGTGTTTTGCTTTGTTTGTCAGACATCGCCCCCAGCACCTTTTCATTCCCATGAGGACAAGAACACACACCTCCCACTCGTCCTACTGGCACCTGGCAAGGGGGTGCACACCTCTGCTTCACCGCTTGGGCCAGCAGAAGGGGCTGGGCATACCCTGCATGTGTGCTGAGATTCATAAGAACCCAAGAACAGACGAACAGAAGAGAAGCCAACAGAAGAGAAGCCAATAAGAACAGAAGAGAAGCCAAGACAGTTTGGTGTCGTGGTTAAGTGCACGGACTCTAATCTGGGAGAACCGGGTTTGATTCCCCACTCCTCCACTCGCAGCTACTGGATGACCTTGGGCAAGCCATAGTTCTGTCAGAGCTATTCTCTCAAGGAGTTCTGGAAAGAGCTCTCCCAGCCTCACCTACCTCACAGAGTGTCTGTTGTGGGGAGGGGAAGGGAAAGGAGTTTGTAAGCTGTTCTGAGACGCTGAGCGAAGGGCGGGGTATAAATCCAATCTCCTCCTCTTTTTCTTCTTCTTCTTCTTCAAAAAAAGCCCTGCTCTCACCTCAGGGAGGGAGTAGCACTCTGCCCATGCTCAGAGATGTTCCCATAAGCATTCTTCCTCCAGAGATAAGTCAATTCAAATTCGAAGACTGTCTGCGGGAGAGCAGACGGAAGAATGAATATAGACCATTCTTAATAGAGGCCATTAAGTGTGGCATTAAGATTCAGACGCCTTTGTCTGAGGCAGACACTTTTCATTTACTTTAGCCTATTGTGAAAGAAGTTTGAATAATGCTTTTGTTCAGGTGAACCTGGCTTTCCCTTGACAAATAGAGCCGGGGAGTGAATTATTCTCTTTCTCCCCAGTAGCTGCACACCCGTCTCTTGCCACAAAGCTCTGAGGCACTGCCTGCAGGTGGGGATACCTGGCACCCTCTTAGAATCAGAGAGTTGGAAGGGACCTCCAGGGTCATCTAGCCCAACCCCCTGCACAAGGCAGAAGATTCACAAATACCTCCCACTTCACACTCCCAGTGACCCCTGATCCACACCCAGAAGAAGCCTCCAGGATCTCCAGCCAAAGTGGCCAGGAGAAAAATGCCTTCCTGATGCCAACGTGGCGACCAGCATTTCCCTGGGCGTGTAAGAAAGGGCCACGAGAACTAAGCACTGAAGCAACCCTTCCTGCCCTCCCTCTCATGGTCTGCCTGACTTCACAGGATCTGCATTGCTGTCCGATGGCCATCTGGCCTCTGTCTGAAAACCTCCCAAGAAGGAGAGCCCACCACCTCCCGAGGAAGCCTGTTCCACTGAGGAACCGCTCTAACTGTCAGGACGTTCTTCCTAATGTTTACTGGAAACTTCTTCAGATTTAATTTTGACCTGTTGGTTCTGGTCCAACATTCTGGGGCAACAGAAAACAACTCCGCCCCATCACCTGCAGCGACACAAAAAAACGAGAGCCATTTTTTCACTTGAGTTCTCAGGGGAGTAACTCTGTTGAACTCCTGCCTGTTGAGCAACTGTCCCATGGCAGGCAACGTTGGGAAGAGGGGGTTGCTTTCTCCCCCACCTCCTTGAGAATGTTTCTTTTACTCAGCTTCCCAATCTGCACTAACCAGGATTGCCAACCTCCAGGTGGGGGCTGGAGATCTCCAGAATTACAACTGCTCTCCAGAGAGAGAGAGTGGTGGTCAATGGCGTTTCATCAGATTGGAGGGAGGTGTCCAGCGGGGTGCCACAGGGCTTGGTTTTGGGCTCGGTACTTTTCAATATTTTTATCAGTTATCTGGACGAAGGGGTAGAAGGGCTACTCATTACATTTGCTGATGATACCAAATTGGGAGGAGTAGCAAACACCCAATTGGAGCTGCGGTGGCTCAAGTGGATGAGACGCTGAACTGCAGGCTGGAAGGTCAGTAGTTCAGCAGTTCGAGACCCGAGTGCCGCGTGATGAAGTGAGCTCCCATCTCTGGTCCCAGCTCCTGCCAACTTAACAGTTCGAAAGCAAGAAATTGCAAGTAGATAAATAGATACCGCTTCGGTGGGAAAGGTAACAGTGTTCCATGCGCCTTGGCGTTTAGTCATGCCGGCCACATGACCACGGAAGCGTCTTCGGACAGCGCTGGCTCTTCGGAAACGGAGATAAGCACTGCAACCCTAGAGTCAGATTTGACTGGCTTTTGAGCAAGGAAACCTCTACTAGCAAGCCTTAAAAAGGATATTATAGCTTTGGAAAAAGTGCAGAAAAGAGCAACTCGAATGATAAAAGGGTTGGAACACTTTCCCTATGAGGAACGGTTAAGGCGCTTAGGGCTCTTTAGCTTGGAGAAATGATGACTGAGGGGTGACATGATTGAGGTTTATAAGATTATGCATGGGAAAGAGCAGGCAGAGGAAGAGGTACTTTTCTCCCTTTCTCACAATACAAGAACTCGTGGGCACTCCATGAAATTGCTGAGCGGTCGGGTTAGAACGGATAAAAGGAAGTACTTCTTCACCCAAAGAGTGATTAACACATGGAATTCACTGCCACAGGAAGTGGTGGCGGCTACAAGCATGGATGGCTTCAAAAGGGAATTAGATAAGCATATGGAGCAGAGGTCCATCAGTGGCTATTAGCCACAAGGTATAGATAGGGACTCTGGGGCAAGTGATGCTCTGTCTTCTTGGTGCTTGGGGGGGTCAACAGTGGGAGGGCTTCTAGTGTCCTGGCCCCACTGGTTCACCTCCTGATGGCACCTGTTATTTCTGGCCACTGTGTGATACAGAGTGTTGGGCTGGATGGGCCTTTGGCCTGATCCAACATTGGCGTCTCTTATGTTCTTATGTAAATACTGGATGGGGGATAAGTTTCTGGGGAGTAGCCTCAGAAGCTAAGCAAAAGAGATCTTGGGGTAAGAGTGGACTGTAAACTGAATATGAGCAGTCAGTATTTGTCAGAGATGCTTTCGGCTGGTCCTGCATTGAGCAGGAGGTTGGACTAGATGTCCTGTAGGGCCCCTTCCAACTCTATGAGTCTATAGATCAGTTGCCTTGGAGAAAATGGCTGCTTGGGAGGATGGGCTGTATGGCACTGTACCCTGCCAATGTCCCTCCTGTCCCCAAACCTCACCCTCTCTGGGCTCCACCCCCAAAGCTGGAGTTGGCAACCCTAGCACTAACTAATTGGTTTTTTGCTTTCTCACATGCCACAGCCCTCCCCATGGAGGCTGGAGGAAAAGGGGACCGCTAGGAGGAGCGGCACAAAGCATTTTTTAAACTAGGCACCCCAAGCGAGTCCTAGGTGCTCCACAGGACCCAAAAGGGTTTTTTCTATGTCTGAAAGCTAAAACAGAAAGAGGGAGAAAACAGAATGGCCTCACCAATCACAGAAATTAAAAAAAAAACAGGCAAAACCCCTAAAAAAAGCTGTATTGTGAAACGCAGAGCATAGACGGGCAGGAGACATCTACAGAGGAAGCAGCACCCTGACATTTACGGGGCCTTAAGCAATGCTCCCTCTAAGCTGTGGAGTCTTGTGAGCAAAAATTCTACTTGGTGAGCGATGAAGTTGTGAGTGAGCGATGTGGCTGCTGCATCAATTAGTTGGCTCTGGAGCCCTCCTTCCTGGGCTAAGATTAACAAAAAGTGTGAGCCAGAGGCTAAAAAACTGTGAGTTGGCTCACACTAACTCAACTTAGAGCGAACACTGGCCTAAAGGCAGTCCTGCCACGTGCCCTTTGGGTTGTAAACGGAAGGAGAAGAATGTTTCAACCCTGTCTAGAATCATTCTCCTCGATCTGGATGCTCCAGGGCAGCTCAGCCTCAGAAGCCAAGCTTCAGGACTGGGAGAGGGATTTTGGAACTGGGGTTCCAGCTCCCAGTTCTTGGCGGGGCACCAGTAATACCAGTGAGCTCCGTCAGGAGCTTGGTTGTGACTCCGGGTGCCTCCTTGTCTATGGAGGCACAGGTCACTAGTACTGCCAGATGGGCCTTTTACCATCTACGCCAAGGAGCACAGCTGCTGGCCCCTTTCCTGTGGTTCCCTCTAAGCTGTGGAGTCTTGTGAGCAAAAATCCCACTTTGTGAGCTACGGGCATTAAAGTTGTGAGCGAGCCATTTGGTTGCTGCATGAATTAGTTTGCTTTGAGGCCATCCTTCCTGAGCTAAGAGAAAAATCTGTGAGCTGGAGGCTAAAAAACGGTGAGCTAGCTCACACCGACTCAGCTTAGAAGGAACTCTGATAGCCACGGCAATCCATGCAATGGTTACCTCCGGGTTGGACTACTGTAACTCACTCTATGCTGTCCTGCCCTTGAGACTGACCCAGAGGCTCCAACTAGTCCAGAATGTGTGGGATAGAGCAGGTAGAGAAAGAAGTGCTTTTCTCCTTTTCTCATGAGACAAGGACGCGTGGGCACACCATGACATTGCTGAGCAGTTGGGTTAGAATGGATAAAAGGAAGGCCTTCTTCACCCCAAGAGTTAAGAAGAAGGAGGATGAGGATGAGGATGAGGATGGATTTATACCCTGCCCTTCACTACCAAAAGGTGTCTCAGAGCGGCTTACAAACTCCTTTCCCTCTCCCTCCCCAAAACAGACACCCTGTGAGGTAGGCGGGGCTGAAAGAGCTCTGACAGAAACTGCTCTTTTTCAAGGACAGCTCTTGTCAGAACTATGGCTTGTCCAAGGTCATCCAGCAGGTGCAAGCGGAGGAGTGGGGAATCAAACCCGGTTCTCCCAGATTAGAGTCCGTGCACTTAACCACTACACAAAACTGGCTTACTGTGATAATTTTATATTGATTATATTGTCTGTCATTTTAATTGCTTTTAAGGTTGTAAATTGCCCTGTGAGCAGGGTGGGTGATTCATGAGTTTAATGAAATAAAATAAATAAAATAAGCAGGGTCAGCCCTGGTTAGTCGTTGGATGGGAGGCTACCAATGTTGCTACCAATTAGCCAGCTGTATGATTGGCCAGGCTCCTGCTAGAACTCTGGGCTGGCTGAGCGTCTCCCTTGTAGCCTGGCCTCTCATCGCCTGGTTGCTAAGTTTTGCTGCAGTCATTCCCTTAAACGAGTCACACGTGGGGGGGAGTCAGGAGGACTTTCAGCTTGCAGTTCTTCCTTCTTATCTGGGCCAGGTGTGAAGACTGCTGTTGCAGGCACTTGCCAGCTATCCTCCTCTGCTGCTTCAGAGGGGCCAGCTGTGGTTTCTGCAGGCTCTGCCAGCTCATCCTCGTCCATGCCCATGACAGGGAATCTGATTTTAAAGAAGGAAATCAACTTGTTAACCAGGCAACATGCAGGTCTGAAAATGTAATTTTTTTAAAAAGACTGCCTATCTAGAGATCTTCAAACTTTGCGGAACTCCAAGGAGAGGAATTCTGCAGAGGTCGCTGCCGATCGACACCTCCTATTTACTGGAGCGGACTTCGGAAATAAAAGAAGAGATAAATAATGTTGAGATGGAACAATTGCTGATTATTCGTGACATGAGCAGGGGGGCGGCTTTCCGCAGACCCCCCGAGGGCCTCCCAGCCTCCCTCTTTATTAATCAGAGATAAGTCCAAATTATCGGGTTTTCGGCTACGGTGTCACAATCGATTCCTAATTGTTCCATTTGAAGATTATTTATCTCTCTCCCTGCAGATCACTCCCCACCCCACCCATCCCTTTTCTGCGCTCATCCATAAAATTGGAAATGAGTCTAATTTATCTTTTGGGGGGGGGGTGCTGCGCCATGGAGGAGACGCCATCATTCAGGGTTATGAGCTGCCAGGAAGACGGGGTCTGTTGCGTCAAGGTCTTTGACCCTTTTTCATTTCATGGGGACACATTAAAAGTAAATTTAGGAGCTGAGAGAGAGGGGGGGGCAGTTTTCCCTGTTCAGGTGCTCGGTTCAACTAACACCTGTATGCAGAATGAAGGCACTGCGAGAGGAGCAGGATTGCACCACCTGGCTCTACCCCAGCCCTCACATATCCATCCACGGGGTTACCACCGCCCTGCCAGGAGCCATGACTTTAGAGTTCCCCAAATCCCAGTGTCTTAAACTCTTATGTTTAGAGAATCTACCTTGCATCTTATGTCACACCAGGGAATCATGGCTGATGCCATATGCAATAAAGCATAAGTCCAAGAAGAAACCACCCAGTTCACAGGAAAAGGCCATTCAACATGCTGGTTCTCAGACACTCAAGACTTTACCTTTACTGTAGAGAAGAAACCATGGCTGAATGGCAGATCATATGCTTTGGATGCAGAAGGTCCCAGGTTCAATCCCCAGCATCTCCAGTTAAAAAGGATTAGGTGTAGGGATGGGCACAAACTGTGTTTCAGTTTGTGGTTGAACCATGAACAGAACCACAAACCAATACATTGGTTCATGAACTAAATGGGTCCATATTGGTTCATAAGCTGTTTAAAGTTTTAATCCCTGCTTTCTGCTCCCTGCAAAAAGCCACAGGGGGCAGAAAGCTTTTAAACCCCTGCTTTCTGCTTCCTGCGAAAAGCTACAGGGAACAGAAAGCAGGAGGTGCCAAACAGCTGAGTGGCAGGGGCTGCCACTCAGCTGTTTGGTTTAAATGGCTCTGCAGGGTGCAGAAAGCACAGTTTAAATGGCTTGGTTCCCACTGCTCAGCTGTTTGGCAACCCCTGCTTTCTGGTCTCCGTGGCTTTTCATGGGGAGCAGAAAGCAGGGTTCAAATGGTTTGGAAGCATTTGAACCAAACAGCTGAGTGAGGGTCCTCATCACTAAGCTGTTTGGCAACCCCTGCTTTTGCAGGGAGCAGAAAGCAGAGGTTTAAATTGCCCTGAGCCATTTAAACCAAACAGCTGAATGGTTATTTTTCATGTTGAGCAGAAAGTAGGGTTTTAATTTGCTCGGAGCCATTTAAATCAAATAACTGAGTGACAGGGAGCTCTCCTCATGGCTCTTTCTGCTCTTCATGAACTGCCACAAACTTATTTTTCATGAAGAGCAGAAAGTAGGGTTTTAATTTACTCTGAGCCATTTAAATCAAATAGCTGAGTGACAGGGAGCTCTCCTCACGGCTCTTCCTGCTCTTCATGAACTGCCACAAACTGCATCAAAGTTCATGGTATAGATGAACTATACCGCAAGGTATAGATAGGGGCTCTGGGGCAAGTGATGCTCTGTCTTCTTGGTGCTTGGGGGGGGCAACAGTGGGAGGGCTTCTAATGTCCTGGCCCCACTGGTGGACCTCCTGATGGCACTGGTATTTTTGGCCACTGTGTGACACAGTGTTGGACTGGATGGGCCTTTGGCCTGATCCAACATTGGCGTCTCTTATGTTCTTATGTTATGTTCATGGTGGTTCTTCAATCCCTGGTGGTTCTTTAACCAATGGATCGAACCAAATGAACCAAATTCGTGATGAACTTTCATTCGTCAGCCACTTTATGCCCATCCCTAATCAGGTAGTAGGTTTGCAAGAGCCCTGGCCTGGATGGCCCAAGCCACCCTGATATCGTCAGCTCTTGGAAGCTAAGCAGTGTCGGCCCTGGTGAGTAGCTGGATGGGAGACCTCCAAGGAAGTCCAGGGTTGCTTTGCAGAGTCACACAATGGCCAACCACATCTGAATGCCTCTTGTCTTGAAAACCAAATGGGGTCACCAGACGTCGGCTGTGACTGGATGGCCCTTTCCATCATCATATGTCAAATATTTAAACATTTTGCATCCCTGCAGATTACAATGGAGACATTTTCCCTGCCTTCACTCGGGTCTTGTCATAGTTCCTTGTTTGGTTTCCCTCGGTGAGAATAAACATAAATTCAAAGGCAGTGGTGAATAGACAGCCCCGTGCAAAGAACACTTATGTCCGGAATCTCTCGATAACATCATTACCCAGGAGCAATAAATATCTCCGGATCTTTTTTCTTGACATTTGTGTCACTTTCGACAGAGGAAGAGCTTTGGAGGTGGGAAGAAGGTGTCTCTACTGATGCAGCTTCCCCAGGAGGAAGGGGCTGGGATCCAGCAGGGCAGGTGACAGGCAAGGTTGCGGAGAGTGACCAAAGTCCAGTCCAAAAGTCAGGGGTTCCAGAGAGCAGGTTTACCAAAGCCCAGTCTAGGGTCAAGGAGTTCCAGGGGGCAAGTCCAAGTCCAGTCCGAGGTCAGGGGTTCCAGAAAAGTCAGATCCAGTTCCAGGTTGCAGAAGTCCAGTAGTAGCAAGGTTGATGGTGCAGTAGCAAAGTGTACTTGTTGCATCCACAGACTATTGATTCTCCAGTCTTAATGAGCTAAACTCCCAGCCAATCTCTTGGCAGTCATCCTGAAACTACTCATTTGTCTCTTTGATTGACAGCTAATGATGGGCCATGAGTCCCACACTTCTTCTTTCTTGCAACTCTAAGTGACTCTGACAGCATTAGAGCTAGGTGGGCTGGGAGTGGCTGCTGAAGACTTATTTACTGCTTCAGAGCTACAAGGTGTAGGCTGTGACTCCTGAGCAGCCACAACCTGATCTCTTGTTGTTCTCCTTCTGGCTTGGAGCCAGCTGCAACTGGCTGTTCAATTACCGGCTCATGGCTTGCAGGTAGCTCTTCGTCTGAGAAATCTGAGCCATCACCCAGCACAGACATGACAGTATCTGAGTGGCAGCTCAACCCCTGAGGCTGGCATGGATACCTACCCGGGTCCCAAGAAAATCGAAGGTGGTGCTTCCTCTTCTCAGGTGTTTGGGCATCAAAGGATCAGGGACAGGGAGACCAAGACGGCGCACATATTTAGCGTGGTGCAGCTGTGGAGGATCTACTGACTCATTTCTCATGGGGAAAAGAGAAGGAACTCGGTTCTGTATCCTTCCCCTTCCCTCCAGTCCAAGACAAACATCATGGCAATGACCCCAAATGGTCCTCCACTACCCAAAACAACCCAAGAGCCATTTTCTCCCCGACTATGTGTATAACATGTCCTTTTCAAAATTGTTTTTGTACACTTTGCCTAAATATCCGCACCTGCCTGAACATATTCATAGTTTTTTGTATCCCAATTTACATTGTAATCCGCTTTATTAATTGAGAGTTAAGAGCTTAATGAAGCAAATATGCAGTTCAGCTTTATTTATTTTGGCAGAAGCTAAAAACTAAACCATAACTTGACTGACATTTCTGAAGTTAATGTATTTGTGGTGTGGACGGTACCATGTTAAATAGGCAGTGTTATCTCTGGGCCAGTTGTCCGAGAATTCTAGGTATTTTATTTGGAAGGAAACCTAAGTAAGCAGAGTTCTCTGACTGGGATGGGGCAGATGGTGTATGGAAACATCTTCCTTTTTCTTTGCATTTTCATAATACTTTGCCAAAGGACAAAACTTTGGCTCCACCATAGCTAATGGCCAGAAAGTGGTATTGCAGACGTGGGAGGTCACATGACCAAAGAGGCCAATCAGGATCTACCTAGTCCTTAAAAGCTGCTCCTGCCTATCAGTCTCCTGAAACTGAAAAATGTGTCCCCAGTCACAGACCGAGTGACTCCGTGTGTCTCACACTCTGGACCTGCTACTTATTGCCTTTGCCAAACAGGGAACCAGGTGAATTTCTATTGAATTTTTAAAAATACATATGATCGAAATTCACCCCTTTTTGAGAATTTGCCATTTGACTCCTGCTTTAAGAGTCTGGTTTATAATATTATTCATGGAATAGAGCATGTCGAGAAAGAAGTACTTTTCTCCCTTTCTTACAATACAAGAACTCGTGGACACTCCATGAAATTGCTGAGCAGTCGGATTAGAATGGATAAAAGGAAGTACTTCTTCACCCAAAGAGTGATTAACACATGGCATTCACTGCCACAGGAGGTGGCGGGCGGCTATAAGCATGGATGGTTTCAAGAGGGAATTGGATTAACATATGGAGCAGAGGTCCATCAGTGGCTATTAGCCACAAGGTATAGATAGGGACTCTGGGGCAAGGGATGCTCTATATTCTTGGTGCTTGGGGGGGGCAAGAGTGGGAGGGCTTCTAGTGTCCTGGCCCCACTGCTGGACCTCCTGATGGCACCCGGTATTTTTGGCCACTGTGTGACAGAGTGTTGGATTGGATGGGCCATTGGCCTGATCCAACATTGGCTTCTCTTCTTATGTATGTTCTTAGATGGAGCAGAGGTCCTCAGTGGCTATTAGCCACGAGGTATAGATAGGAACTCTCAGGCTGGGGCAAGGGATGCTCTGTATTCTTGGTGCTTGGGGGGGGTAACAGTGGGAGGGCTTCTACTGTCCTGGCCCCATTGATGGACCTCCTGATGGCCCCTGGTATTTTTGGCCGCTGTGTGACAGAGTGTTGGACTGGATGGGCCATTGGCCTGATCCAGCACTGGCTTCTCTTCTTCTGTATGTTCTTATATGGAGCAGAGGTCCATCAGTGGCTATTAGCCACAAGGTATAGACAGGAACACTCGGTCTGGGGCAAGTCATGCTCTGTATTCTTGGTGCTTGGGGGTGGGGGGCCACAGTGGGAGGACTTCTAGTGTCCTGGCCCCACTGCTAGACCTCCTGAGGGCACCTGGTATTTTTGGCCACTGTGTGACACAGAGTGTTGGACTGGATGGGCCATTGGCCTGATCCAACATTGGCTTCTCTTATGTTCTTATGGCTTCGAAATCCTTGGAATCCCAGATTAAGATTTTGCTGCAGTGTTTGGAATTTGCCTGCCCTGATCAGTTAAAGGAGTTAGTTGATTAGTTAAACAAAGGGGAGATAAATTTTACTGCAGTCTAATGACTAGGATGGCCCATCCGAGCCCAATCTCATCGGAAGCTAAGCATGGTTGGCCCCAGTTAGTACTCGGCAGTAGTAGGTGAATCTTTTCAGATCTCAGAAGCTAAGCTGGGCCAGCCCAGGTTACTACTTTGATGGGACACCATCCAGGGTTGCTTTGCAGAGTCAGGTAATGGCACAATCCCCAGTGGTATCTTCACAACCCCCAGTGGTATCTTCACAACCCCCAGTGGTATCTTAGGAAGGGATGGTAAAGGCCAGTCTTGTCAGATCTTGGAAGCCAGACAGAGGCAGTCCTCGGACGGGAGACCACCAATGAAGACTCTGCAGAAGGAGGCAATGGCAACCCACCTCTTGGTGGGGTCCCCATAAGTTAGTTGTGACTTGACAGAACTTACACTGCAGAGCTGGGGAAAGTGCCGAGGAGGGCAGACAAGACGACGAGGCGGGTTTGCGCCCCTTCCCCAGGAGGAAAGGCTGGAGAGTCTCTGGGACTTCTCAGTTTAGAAAAGAGTCAGGTAAGGGAGGACATGACGGAGGTTTATAAAATGATGCTTGGGGCAGAGAGAGTGGACAAAGAGAAAAATTTTCTCCCTCTTCCAAAATATGAGAACTCAGGGGGCATCCAGTGAAGCTGATGGGCAGTAGGTTCAGGAGGGACAAAAGGAAATACCACTTTGCACAGAGAGTGATTAAAATGTGGGATTCGCTGCCAGACGATGTAGAGATGGCCACAGGAATAAACTACTATAAAGGGGGTGTACAGAAAAAGTCTTTTCTGAAATCCTGCCTGCCTGGGCCAGATGGCCTTAGCTGGTGACACTTCAGTGAGATTTTGGTCACCTGAGCAGATGGCCAGGCCAGGGTGGAGAGACATGCAGGCGCCTTCCCAAGCCTGAGAAGAGCTATGCCCAGTACATTAGCACATCAAAAGCATTCCCTGACATGACACATATACACTTGAAGAGGCTGGAGTGGGATACTGAACTGCAGACAGGATGCCCAACTCCTAGCCAATCAAAATATACCTTGCCTGACAACGCATGGTAACCAGAGATTGGACACGCCTCCCCACTCTCTCAGTGCTTGTCCACTGTGCTGTCAGCATGGAACGAACCTACTAGGCAGCCAAGCTGGACTTACCTAGCTGCCCACAGCACCATGGGGTTCCTCTTCAAGATCCCCTGGTGAGACCTTGGACTATTTCATCTGATACCTCTAAAAGCCTGGTAACTATGGAATACCTCTATTGTGTAGTTAGACCGAACAAGCTATAGATATCATTTGTTTTCTTATCTTTTGCTAGTCTCATGTTATATGCATGCTTGTGCACTGAATAAAGATAATATATAATCAATATTATCTGGACTTGTTTCCTCTGTTGCAACCTGATTTCTAAGACTGAATCTTGTGTCTAAGCCGTTCGCCTAAGGAGGCTACCACTGTGTTAATTAGTTGTTTGCAGCCCTAGTACAGAGCTGGTAAAGAGCTAAGTCCGATAAATTAGGCAGGAGGTGGGATCTCTGCTCCTGACCTTAGTGGGGACTTTTTGTGAGAGATCCTGGTGGCAGTAACTACTGGTAAAGCCTGGAGAGTGTACACACATTCTCCCGGGGTTTGTTTAATTGTTGCTGAATGCTCGGTTTAACTCCCATCCCTGGACTGGGGTGAGAGAGAAACCTTGACAAGGGGATTCAATAGACACATGGAGGAGAAGTCTATCAATGGAGACTGAGGGGAACCTCCACATTCAGAAGCACTAAGCCTCTGAATCCCAGAGCCAGGAGGCAACATCAGGGGAAGGCCTTGGCCTCTCTGCTCTGTTGCTGGACCTCTGGAGGAACTGGTTGGCCACTGTGTGAGGCAGGATGCTGGACTATTGGTCTGACCCAGCAGGGCTCTTCTTACGTTCTTATCATGGGAAGGCCTTGGCCTCTATGCCCCATTGTTGGACCTCCAGAGGAACTGGTTGGCCAGTGTGTGAGATGGGATGCTGGACTAGATGGATCCCTGGTCTGATCCAGCCAGTCCTCTTCTGATGTTCTCATGTTCTTAACTGTTAACTCTTTTAAAACAGTGGTCTCATTCTTTTATAAGAAAATGCAACACCAATCTGCTATCTGTGTATACAAAGGCTCAGGTCTCAAGAGTCTCAGAGTTGGAGATGCATGTATGAATGGCCACACTCATAAGAACATAAGAGAAGCCAATGTTGGATCAGGCCAATGACCCCTCCAGTCCAACACTCTGTCACACAGTGGCCAAAAACACCAGGTGCCATCAGGAGGTCCACCAATGGGGCCAGTGCACTAGAAGCCCTCCCACTGTTGAACCCCAAGCACCAAGAATACAGAGCATCCCTTGCCCCAGACCGAGAGTTCCTACCGGTATCTTGTGGCTAAAAGCCACTGATAGACTTCTGCTCCAGATGTTTATCTAATTCCCTCTTGAAGCTGTCCAGGCTAGTAGCCACCGCCACCTCCTGTGGCAGTGTACTCATGTACCTCCCCATAGTGTCAGGGTACCAGAATTCCCTTTCCTTCTTGCATCTGATGAAGGGGACTTTGATTCTCCAGTGCTCATGCCCCCAAAAACTTATTGGTGTCTAAGCGGCTACTGGACACCTGGGTTTGGGCCACTGTGTGACACAGAGTGTTGGACTGGATGAGCCATTGGCCTGATCCAGCATGGCTTCTCTTATGTTTTAATGTCCGGGGCAGTGATGTGCTGTGTTCTTGGTGCTTGGGGGGCAAGAGTGGGAGGGATTCTGGAGTTCTGGCCTTGCTGGTGGACCTCCTGGTGGAACCAGGTATTTTTGGCCATTGTGTGACACAGAATATTGGACTGGATTGGCCATTGGCCTGATTCAACATTGGCTTCTCTTATGTTCTTATGCTAGATTCGAATATAGCTCTTCTATTGCAGACCAACACAGCTACGCTCTGAAACTAGAATTCATTGTTGAGGAACAGGTTGGCCAGGGTGTGAGGCAGGATACTGCACAAGAGGGACTATTGATCTAACCCAGTAGGGCTTTGGTATAGTGGTTTAGTGTGCGGACTCTAATCTGGGAGAACCAGGTTTGATTCCCCACTCCTCCACTTGCAGCTGCTGCATGATCTTGGGCAAGCCATAGTTCTGGCACAGCTGTCCTTGAAAAGAGCAGTTTCTGTCAAGAGCTCTCTCAGCCTCACCTACCTCACAGGTTGTCTGTTGTGGGGAGGGGAAGGGGAAGGAGTTTGTAAGCCGCTCTGAGACGCCGAGTGAAGGGCAGGGTATAAATCCAATCTCCTCCTCCTCCTCCTCACACAAATAATATATTCAACAGAAAACATAATATATTAAGCTTGCTATCAATACCGTATTTTAACTCACAATTCTGTGAGATGAGCAGATTGTAAATAGGTAACATCGTGGTATCTTGAAGACTCACAAGACCTTATTGCAGCAGAAGCTTTTGTGGACTGCAACGGAATCCGTCAGTCCACCAAAGCGCCTGCCAGCATCAACCCCCTGCCAGTCCTTAAAATGCCACAGGACTCTAGCTTGTGTTTCCTGCCACTGACTGACGTGGCTCCCCCTCCGGCATTGTGTCACACCTACCAAATTGCACAGCAGGTTCCCATCTGACTCCGTCAAACAGTGACTCGTGCCAGTGTCGGCTGTCAAACCTGGTCAAAATACTTACTGCACCGGGTTCTGGTTCTCTCAACAACGGCCTGCGACGGCAGCGCAGCTGTCGGATCCCGTCAAATGCACAGTGCTAAATGTAGGGACGCTGTCAAAATACTGACTGCTTCTGCGTGGCAGCTGTCAGACGTTGTCACGCGTCCCACAGCCTTCAGATGGCGAACGCCGAGACGGAATACCAAGTATCGGCTGGGGGACAGCTGGGGAACATTTGCTATCAGAATTCAGAAGAGGGATTTCCTTGAGCAAATTCATTTCTGCTCTAAAACAGTTCGACTCGAGCCCAGTACCCCCTCGGGGACCAACTCGTGTTTCAGGGTATAAGCTTTTGAGAGTCAAAGACATGTCTGAGGGAGGGAACTTTCTCTCTCGAAAGCTTATACCCCGAAACTTTTGTTGGTTTCGAAGGAGCTGCAGGACTCGATTCTCACTGTTTTACTGTAGACCGGGGGTGGCCAAACTGTGGTTCAGGAGCCACATGCGGCTCTTTCACACATATTGTGCGGCTCCCAGGAGGCTCCCCATCTATTTGCTCCCTCTCTCTCTTTCTGTCTCTCTTCCTTCATCCCTTCCCCATCCATTTGCGTTCTTTGTTTCTCTCTCTCTTTCTCTCTTTCCACCTCTTTCGTTCTTTCTTTCTTAGACACATAAATATCATTAGCAAACAAATCAATATCATCGAACAAATAAATATCATTATCTATATGTGTCTTTCCCCCTTTTGCTTTTCTTTTTGGCAGTCACGTTTAATGTTAATAAAAAGCAAATCTGAGAGCCAGTTTGGTGTGGTGGTTAAGTGCACGGACTCTAATCTGGGAGAACTGGGTTGGATTTCCCACTTCTCCACTTGCACCTGCTGGATGACCTTGGGCAAGCTGTAGTTCTGATAAGAGATGTCCTTGAAAAAGAGCAGTTTCTGTCAAGCGCTCTCTCAGCCCCATTTACCTTACAGGGTGTCTGTTGTGGGGAGGGGGAGGGGAAGGAGTTTGTAAGCCGCCCTGAGACTCCTTTGGGTAGTGAAGGGCGGGGTATCAATCCAATCTGTTCTCTTCTTCTTCAATAAAAACGTGTGTGTAATATTTGTTCATATCTTGTGGCTCTCAAACAACTAACATCTGTAGACCAACAGGGTGACCCTCTGAAATATTCCTGCTCTAACTTCACTGGTATGTTTAGACCCTGGATGTTCCTGTTGGCAGCAGAGGAGAGGACTCAAAAGAATGGGTTTAAATTAAGGGCGCGAAGGTACTGGCTGGATCTTATGAAAAACATTTTGACAGAGTTATGCCACAGTGGAATCAGCTGCCTCAGGAGGTGGTGAGCTCCCCCTCACTGGCAGTCTTTAAGCAGTGGCTGGACCAACCCTTGTCAGGGATGCTCTAGGCTGAACCTGCATTGAGCAGGGGAGGCTGGACTAGATGGCCTGTACGGCCCCTTCCAACTCCATGATCCTATGATTTTAGGATTCCACCCTTGTTCTCACTACCTTACTTACGCTCCAAGGACAGGCATGAAAATCACAGTAAATATTTTAATACCTGCCTTCATTTGAATCCTATTCCTCAAAGTGTTCCAGAGGCGAAATCATTAAGATGTTGAGAGGTTCCCGGGCTTAATGGTAGAATTAAATCTTCATCTTCTGCAGTGCTAGCAAAGTATGAACCCGGCATATCCTCCAAAGTCTGCTGTTAGAATTTTAGACATGAGCTATCTTCTTGCTCAGACATCACGTTTATCTTAATTAATTTGCAAAGGACTTGAGGTCTCTTATAAGCGGCTTTGATCTAGCAGTGGCAAGCTTCTGAAAGATTTATTAACAGCCCGAGAGCTGAGCCGGCAAGTTCTAAACAATCAACTTGCAAAGGAGGTGCGTCGCAAAATGTTTGGCTTTGCTCCACCATGCTCAGGTCTTGTATGGTTAATTGTTCAGGACACAGAGACACTGTTTAGCAACCACCGATGAAGGTGAACAACAAAGTCAGGCGACTGGATATCAAAGTGGGAAGGAGGGGCCTCACCATTAAGAGCAGGTAACACCTGTAGCCAGGAGACAGACAGAGCTGAGCACTGGGAACTAACCAGGTGTTTTGCCAAAGGGTTTTTTAAAACCAAATGGCAGAAGTTCTTTGGGGTTTGGAGGCAATTAACAGGATGGGGTTCATTAGGGAAAATATGTGTATTAAGTGCCATCAAGATGCAGTTCCGCAGGGCCTGCAAGACGGAGCTCTTCCAGTTCTGCAGGGCCTGCAAGATGGAGCTCTTCACCAGGACTTCGATTAGGGAGCTGCACCCTAGAAGCTCTAGCCCTGGCCTAAAACTAACAACGTTGCCAACAACCAGCTAACCCAGACTATTCTATTGGCTGACTGTTGTCTGAGATGCTGCTAAGCCCGCCATCTGACATAAACTAGCACTTTATATTTTATAATATTTATAATTGTACTGCTTTGTTTTTATCTAATTCTGTTTTAATTGTTTTATATTATATGTGAGCCGCCCTGAGGCTGCCTCAGCAGGGAGGGCGGGATAGAAATTAAATTAATAAATAAATAATAATTAAATAATATGGCAGCCCAGTAAATAAAGGTCCTCCAAAACATCCTGTTGTTAACAGCTTTGCTCGGGTCTTGCAAACCGACTGCTGTGGCTTCCTTGATGGAGTCAATCCATTTCCTGTCGGATTTTCCTGTTTTCCTGCTGCCTTCAGGTTCTCCTAGAGCTATTCCTAGAATTATTGCTTTCTTCTTTTCCTGTGATTTATCATGTGTCCAATGTATATCTTCTCCTCATGTGACCACCAGTTCAGTCATTTTCGCTTCTAGGGAGAGCTCAGGCTTGATTGGAGATAGAACCCATTTGCATGTGTGTTTGGCGCACACCGGTTCTTCGTAAAACTCTCCTCCAACACCACATTTCAAATATTAACAGTGCACCACAATAACAATACTAATAACCATATTAACAATATTAACAATACACCAGCAAGTAAATACAACTAGGGCTGCCAACCTTCAGGTGGGGCCTGATCTCCAGATGACAAAAGATCAGTTCACCTAGAGAAAATGGCTGCTTTGGAGAGTGGTGGGCTCAGGTGGGGTGTCACCAGATGCTGCCACCACTCTGGTTTTAGGATCCCTTGAGAAAGCCCAGAGCACCCTTCCAAGACCTTCAGACCTCCCTTGTTTGGCCAAATAATAGGTGTGAGGACCAGGCAGAGCAAACAATAGGCTTGCCTAGCCCCCACTGGGGGCGGGTAAATTCCCGCCCTGGGAGGCCCGTTACCCGCCGGCAGCGGATCGGGCCCCGGGGGGAACTTCACCCCCTGCTTCATCATGCTGGCCACGTTGTGGGGGGGACGCTCTGTGAATTGAGGGAAAACTCTATGGTTTTCCCTCGAGTCATGGTGCCCCACCCCCAACATGGATGACGTGATGACATCACTTCTGGTGAGGTTGTCATGGAACGCGTGCGCTTCCATGGCACGTGTGCGCTTCACATGCGCACAAGGAGACTCCCGACGGAGCCCAGAATCCCCCCGCTTTCAAGGTAAGTCGACTTGGCAACCCTAGCAAACAACAAGGAAAAGGTTTATTGTTACAGGAGGTCAGCCCAATATGGGAAACAAACAAGGTGCAAGAACAATATCGGTAAGGGGGTAAAAGAAACCAAACTTACTCTCCCAAGCTCACTGTCTCAAGTGGGCCTCAGTCTGCTCACCCTTCCTCTCAGGGTGAGGGTCTCTTCCCCACAGCAGCCTTCCTTCTGGCTCTGCCCTCTTGGAAGAAAGAAGAGCTCTTCTTCTGTACCAGCTCTTTTGTTATAAGTCCCCTTTCTCAGTGATTGGCTAAAATTGGAGCCAAAACCTCTCAGGGACTTCTGGGAGTTGTAGGCCTGGCCTCTTCCCACTGCTAGTCAGGCTTCCTGGGCCTGCTAGGCCTTTACTTGCACAGCCCAGATCATGACAGGACTCAAAGCCCCTTGTAACTTGCTGAGGCCCCTCCCCTCCCCTAAACCCCACCCTCTCCTGTATCCACCCCCAAACTCTCCAGGTATTTTCCAACCCAGCCTTGACAACCCGAATGCCTATAGCAGCAGCAGAGAAGTAACAAGAAAACCACAGACCTGTGATTCGCGTCCCTCCCTGGAACCAGTTGACAGACGACAATATTTCCTCTCCCCGACTTCCCTTCTCCGGTCCAGCCTGGCTTCCCTCTCTCTTCCAGTTCTTCCCTCTGACTCTCTGGCCTGGCTTGTCTCAAGCTTAGATACAAGAGGAGTTTCCCCACACACACTGGTGGACCTCTGGATTGCACGTGGTTTCTGGCCACTGTGTGACACAGAGTGTTGGACTAGATGGGTCTCTTATGTTCTTGTGTTTTAGGAGGTCGCTGCGAAAGGTGGACTATAAGGAAGGCCGAGCGCTGAAGAATAGATTCTTTTGAACTATGGTGCTGGAGAAGACTCTTGAGAGTCCCCTGGACTGCAAGGAGATCAAATCAGTCAATCCTAAAAGAAATCAACCCTGACTGTTCCCTGGAAGGCCAGATAATGAAACTGAAGTTCAAATACTTTGCCACCCAATGAGAAGGGAGCCCTCACTGGAGAAGACCCTGACGCTGGGAAAGATGGAAGGTCAAAGAAGACGGGGACGGCAAAGGATGAGATGGTTAGACAGTGTCATCGATGCAACAAACATGAAATTGAGCAAACTTCAGAGGACGGCGGAAGACAGGAAGGCCTGGCGTGATCTGGTCCATGGGGTTGCGAAGAGTCGGACTCGACTGTGCGACTGAAACACACAAAAAACACTTGTGTTCCTAAGCAGCCATTACTAATGGGGAGAGATCCCATCACAGGACTTCCCAACGCAGGCTGATTTGGTTTTGCAATCATCTCTGCTTTGGTGCCTGCCTATTACAGACCTATTGTTCATGGCATTTGAGCTGGGCAAAGAAGAAGAAAGAGGAGGAGGAAGAGGAGGAAGAGGAAGAAGAGGTTGGATTTATCGAAGTCTCAGAGCGGCTTACAAACTCCTTTCCCTTCCCCTCCCCACAACAGAAACCCTGCGAGGTAGGCAGGGCTGAGAAAGTTCTTTCCAGAGCTGTCCTTGAGAGAACAGCTCTGGCAGAACTAAAGCACAGAGGAGAATTGTGGCACGCCAACGAACTCCTGGGCAGAGCCTTCTCCATTTCCACTACACGAGGCCAAACGATTGTGTTCCAAGGAATGCCACGCTCAGTGGCTTGAGTGTTTCTCTGTCCTGTTTAAAATGGCCACAGTTGCTTTTCAACCCCTCCCCCCTTCCAGTTCTCCTGTGATCTTCCCCAAGATCAGGAGGGTGCTGTGTATCGCTTCCAAAAATAGTCTCCCGAATGGCTCAATGCAGCAGACGTGGGTTTCAAAGGCTGTTGGTATTTCAAAGGCCCTCGCCACGGACTGGAGCATGAAGGCCTCCCCTTCATTCAGACCAACAGTCAGCAGCGGAAGCGGAGCCGGGCGGGAAGATCAAAAGCTGCCAAAACAAAAAAATCCAGACCTGTGGAATGCGGCTATTTTCTCTGGCTGTAAAACAAAAGCCCGGATCCTTGTGTTCTCTAAAAAATAACACGTGAGTCAGCTGATTTTTGCCCGCCATGACATCAGAACAGTATCTTGCCCGATGGAGCTCCTTTCTTGAGGTGAGGACAATCACAGCCATTGTGTTTGTCTTCCGGGAGTCTCAGAAGTTGCTTCATGTGTGCAGAACTGGATGTGCATGCGGATCACAGAGTGCGCGTTTAGCAGGTCAGCCGCTCAGGTGCCGTCTCTGTGGGCTGGAATCCTTTTGCCGTTTCTATGGCAACAGACATTAACAAGACATTAAAAATTCCCTCAGGTTTCCGAGGTGACTTTTGCTGGATTCAGGCCACAACCTCCAAAGTAGTCAAATTGCCCTCCCCCCTGACGTCTGTGTTTTCTGAAGTCAGGGGACAGGAGAAATTTGATGAAGGTTGTGGCCTGAACCCAAAGGAAGTCACCTTGGAGATGCCAGAGAACTATTTTGGGCGCTTGTTTGTGGCTGGGTGGGGTACATAGATGTTAGGTGGGTGGATGGATAGATGGGTGGGGGGGCAGATAGATGAAAGATAGATAGATGATAGATGATAAATAATCTATCTATGTATCATCTCTCTATCAGATGATAGATAGATAGATAGATAGATAGATAGATAGATAGATAGATACCTGATCTCATCAGATCTTGGAAGCTAAGCAGGGTCAGCCCAGGTTAGCATTTGGATGGGAGACCACCAAGGAGGTCCAGGGTGGCTATGCAGAGACAGGCAAGGGGAAACCACCCCTGGATGTCTCTTGCCTTGAAAACCCTATGGGATCACCACAAGTCAGCTATGACTTGATGGCAACACCCCCCCCCCCAGTAAAAACTTAGTACCTGAGCTCGGTGGGTCTCCAAGTAGTGCCCAGCCATTTGGATTGTGTCAAATATAGTCTATTTTGAATATTTCCCCTCTACATTAGGACATCTGATGTAGATTGCCCAAAGGATTCGCCTTGCTGAACGTTTTTACTCCTTTAAGGCTGCCTGGAGGCTGTTTTGCTCTCTCCGTTTCCTCATTCTTTACCTTCACTGCCCTCAACTCAATTGCCCACCTGGCCACCGCGTGCGATTGGCTGAGTGATCCACATGACTTGGTTCATGGGCATCCAGGAGCTCACTGCGTAAGACGTAGCAGGGTGATAACGATTGGCTAAATTACACGCCTTGCTCAAATCAGCTGGGTCAAGGAGCAAGGGCAAATGAAAAGGGAGGGCGGTGGGGTTGAACAAGAAAGACGGGCTCCCGAACGGCATCAGAGCAACACAGCTATGTCTGCAACGAGTCCTGGAAATGGAAGGCACTTTGGACACTCATGGAAATGAACACAAAATGAGGCCATTATTCCCCACTCTGAGTCATGCTACAAATCTAATGCATAAATTAAATTTTATTATAGCTGTTTACACTCGGGAACAGCCAGGATCGGTGACACGGTCAAGGGAAGACGTCTCAGAAGCTTGGAAAAGGCAGTTCTGAAACACAGCAGATCAATCTACATATGATTCACTTCACAGAAAACAAATGAGCACCAACAGTGAATTCTAGTTTCAGGGGGCACCCGTGTGAGTCTGCAGGAGGAGAGCTAGATTGAAGTCCAGTAGCAGACCAGCAAGATTCTCTGGGTATGAGCTTTCGAGAACAAAGCTCCCTGTATCAGATACAAGGAGGAAAGTGAATTCTGTTACCCTGGCACCATGGTGTGTGTGTGTGTGTGTGTGTGTGTGTGTGCTGACCAGAACTGTACACAGCATTCCAAATGAGGCCACACTGTAGATCTATACAAGGGCACTACAATACTGTTTGTTTTATTCTCAGTCTCTTTCCTAATAATCCCTAACACAGTGTTTGCCTTTTTCATCACTGCAGCACACTGGGTTGACAACAGGGGGAGGGCTTCTAGTGTCCTGGCCCCACTGGTGGACCTCCTGATGGCACCTGCTATTTTTGGCCGCTGTGTGACAGAGTGTTGGACTGGATGGGCCACTGGCCTGATCCAACATTGGCATCTCTTATGTTCCTATGACCCCAAGATCTTTCCCCCTCTCAGTCTCAACAAGATCAGATCTCATTAGCAAAGACTTGAAGTTAAGAACATAAGAGATGCCAATGTTGGATCAGGCCAGTGGCCCATCCAGTCCAACACTCTGTGTCACACAGTGGCCAAAAATAGCAGGTGCCATCAGGAGGTCTACC
>NW_015176589.1:29794-32805 GCF_001447785.1 Gekko japonicus | reverse complement strand
ATCTTATAAACCTCAATCATGTCACCCCTCAGTCGTCGTTTCTCCAAGCTAAAGAGCCCTAAGTGCCTTAACCTTTCTTCATAGTTGGGATTTTTGGTCCCAATGAGCATCACCTTTCACTTACCAGCACTGAACTTCATTTGCCACATGATCGCCTACACGCCCAGTTTGTGGAGGTCGTCTTGGAGCTCTTCGGAATCAGCCTTCGTTTTCACCATCCTGAATAATTTTGTGTCATCTGCAAGTCTGGCCTCTACACTGCACACAACCCTAGTTCCAGATCACTGATGAATGAATTAAATAGTACCAGCCCCAGTACTGACCCTGCTGCTTCCTTCTCTCCATCGTGAGAACTGTCCATTGATTCCTGCACTTTGCTCCCTGTCATTTAACCAGTTTTTCGTCCATAAGAGAACCTGACCTCTTATCCCATGACTGCTCAGTTTACTCAGGAGGAACCTGTCTCTGTAGCTGTGGACTTTTCTACTAGATATATAATGTTCTTCAGGTTTTTGTACTATAATTAATAAGATACACTAGGGTCTCTATTGTATTTAAGTAGATGATTTAAATCAATGTATGAAGACAGAGTAGCATAATAGTATTGTGTGTTTTGTTCTAACGTGGTGTTTTTCCACGTTTGCTCAACCTAGGCCCCGATCACATGCAATGTTCCCTCTAAGCCGTGGAGTCTTGTGAGCAAAAATTCTACTCTGTGACCCACTGGCATTAAAGTTGTGAGCGAGCGATTCGGCTGCTGCCTAAGTTAGTTTGCTCTGGAGCCCTCCTTCCTGAGCGAAGGCAAAAATGGGTGAGCCGAAGGCTAAGAAACTGTGAGCTAGCTCACACTAACTCAGCTTAGAGGGAAGACTGATTCACATGCAGAAGTTGCCGCGGGATACTCACGGATGCTGAGCGGGTTTTACGGGCACGATCAAACGGGCACATCTGGCAAGCGTCGCACAACCGTATCCAACCTGTCTCGTCCGTCCAAAGATCCGGAGTTAAAAGGTACCTGTGAAAATCCACTATCAAAAGCTTGCAACGGGCTGCAGATGGACTTCCTCCGTCTGATCGCTCCAGCACGCTCCTCTTGCTGCGCTGAACCACGCCGGAAACACGGGCCGCCAGAAACAACCCCGGTCTACCACCACAGCGTTGATCAGGTAGTGGCAGATTAAATTGCGGCGGCACAAATAGCCACGTCTCCCCCCACCCACCGGCGTTATCTGGCCTGTGTGACCGGGGCCTTTGCTGTGTTTCCAGTGTGTTTGTTGCTGTTTCTATATGCTGGATTTAATTATTGCTGGGTTATGTTCCTGTAATAAGTAATTAACATGTTTCTTGTTAGGAGGTCTTATGTATGAAAAAGACACCTCGAAACGAATGTTAACTCTGGGGGAGTTTGTCCAGTTTCATCTGCTGACGTCTTCATTTCATCTTGTGACGTCCTTATTTTCTGTAAAACATAAGTGTACCATGGATTGGTTTCAATATTGTTGCATTAATACAAATTAGAATTTGCATGATTTGCACTATTTGCAGTAGTTCTATTGTGTTGGTTTATGTCATACTGCAACCCCCCTCATTTGTTGCTGTTTCTTTTAGACATGGCAGGGCCTTTCCTCACCTGTGGGATGCATTCTCTTTGGACTTCAGTTAGTGGCATTTAAAAGTTTCCAAGCATCTTCTTGACTCTCTTATGTTTCCCCTTCAGCTTCCTTTTAACTATTCCCCTCATTGTTGTAAAGTTCCCTCTTTTGAAATCAAATGTTAATGTTTGGGACTTTGGGGGTAACTTTCCATTGACCTGAGTGCTGAACTTAATGACATTGTGGTGACTGCTCCCAATTGATGCAAAAAGCAGTCAGTTTGGTGTGAGAGCCAGTTTGGTGTAGTGGTTAAGAGAGTTTACTCAAATCTGGGAGATCATGCAGCTGCTGCTGTGACCTTGGGTCATTCATAAGTTCTTTCAGAGCTGTTCTCTCAAGGGCAGTTCTTGAGAGAGGTCTCTCAGTCCTGCCTACCTCACAGAGTGTCTGTTGTGGGGAGGGGAAGGGAAAGGAGATTGTAAGCCACTCTGAGACGCATAAGAACATAAGAACATAAGAGACGCCAATGTTGGATCAGGCCAGTAGCCCATCTAGTCCAACACTCTGTCATACAGTGGCCAAAAATACCAGGTGCCATCAGGAGGTCCACCAGTGGGGCCAGTGGGGTACTACTTTGGGTAGTGAAGGGCAGGGTATAAATCCAATCTCTTCTTCTTCTCTTCTAGATCTCTCACCAGGTCCTGAGACCCACTCAGAACCAAGTCAAAGATCACTACCCCCTTGTTGGATCTGTGACAAACTGTTCCAGTACACAGTCATTTACGATGTCTAGGAATCTCATTGCTACAGCATGACTTGAGCATATGTTTTCCCAGTCAATGTGAGAGTAGTTGAAGTCTCCCAGCATAATAACAATATCTGCTTTAGTCACCTCCCTTATTTCCTTCTCCATCTCGAGATCAGCCTCAAGGGTTTGCTGAGGTGGGTAATAGTAAAAGGTAAAGTAAAGGTTCCCTTGCTCGAAAGCCAGTCGAATCCGACTCTAGGGTTGCGGTGCTCATCTCCGTTTCAAAGCCGAAGAGCCAGCGCTGTCCGAAGACGTTTCCGTGGTCATGTGGCCGGCATGACTAAACACCAAGGCGCACGGAACGCTGTTACCTTCCCACCGAAGTGGTACCTATTTATCTACTTGCAATTTCTTGCTTTCAAACTGCTAGGTTGGCAGGAGCTGGAACTAGAGACAGGAGCTCACCCCGTCTTGCGGCAACCGCTGAACTACTGACCTTCCACAGCCTGCAGTTCAGTGTCTTAACCACTTGAGCCACCGCAGCTCATGGGTAATAGTACATCCCCACTTTTAAGTAACCCTTAGGGCCCAGTAGTTCCACCCATATTGCTGCTGCTGGGGAGTTAATCCCCTGATGTTTTCTAATTTATTTGATTCTATGCCTTCTTTGA
>NW_015176589.1:29538-29762 GCF_001447785.1 Gekko japonicus | reverse complement strand
CCCCTCCCTGTCCTACCTATAGCTCTTATACCCAGGAATGACTGTATCCCACAGATTTTCCCCATTCCATCATGTTTCTGAGTTACCCACTATATTTAAATGATCACTGAAGACTTGTTAACTACAAATGGATTGGCTGAAGGCAAGCCAGAACAGGAATTTAAAAGGCAGCTGGCAATCAAAATACTTGATGAGTCAAAACAAACAGCTTCATAAATAGGTCC
>NW_015176589.1:22876-22984 GCF_001447785.1 Gekko japonicus | reverse complement strand
ACCTTCAGACAGACTATCTCACAGGGTGTCTGTTGTGGGGAGGGGAAGGGAAAGGAGTCTGTAAGCCGCTCTGAGACTCCAAGTGTATATATCCAGAGTATATATCCA
>NW_015176589.1:17676-22375 GCF_001447785.1 Gekko japonicus | reverse complement strand
CTCTTCTTCTTCTTTTCTTCTTCTTCTTCTTCTTCTTTTCTTCTTCTTCTTCTTTTCTTCTTCTCTTCTTCTTCTTCTCCTTCTTCTCCTTCTTCTCCTCCTCCTCCTCCTCTTCTTCTTCTTCTCCTTCTTCTCCTTCTTCTCCTTCTTCTTCTTCTTCCTGCTAGAGATGGCACAAGAAGCCCAAGCCTTTGGTGCAAGCCAGAGCCCTCCCATCCCACCCACCCACCCTCCTTCCTGTAGGTTCATCTCCACAGAAGCATGAGGAGCAGTGTGGTATTTCTCAACAAAGTTGCGGAGACTATGGCAGACAGAGGCTCACTGGGGGTGTGTGTGTGCTGCGACTGGAACTAACTGTCCTCCGCGTTTGACAGTCCTCGCGTTTGAAGATGAATCGCTCATTAGCCATCCAAACAAACAGATTTCACATCCCGATCGGAGGAGAGTCCCGTGTCAGCGTCTCCCGCTCCTCCAGCAAGGCGAAGCTGTCAGGCCACTTAGAGACCCGTCGCTAATGATGGCGGAGGTGAGCATGCCAAGGAGGCGCCCGTGGCTAATGGGACGACGTGAGGGGCCGCCACACGTGGAGAGACAGGGCAGCAGCGCCGGCTCGTCAGGGCGACAGGCTGTCGACTGGCGAGGAGGGAGCAGAAGGAGGGGCCAATTAATAAGGTGACAGGCTGTACAATAAGACACGAAAAGACACAAGAAGACCGGCTGCACAGGCTGGAGGCGAAGAAGAAGGACGTGCGGCATCGTTGGCTTTCAGAGGCCTGGGCAATGTGTGCATTGCCTGAGGCCCCGATCCTGCCTGGAGCAGATTCCGTGAAAGACTCTTCATTTCCCCAAGCTGATTTTGAATGAGGAGAAGAAGAAGAAAAGAAAAAGAAGAAGAAGAGGTAGAGGAAGCGGAAGAGGAGGAGGAGGAGAAGATTGGATTTATACCCTGCCCTTCACTACCCAAAGGAGTCTCAGAGTGGCTTACAAACTCCTTCCCCTCCTCACAACAGACACCCTGTGCGGTAGGCGGGGCTGAGAGAACTCTGACAGAAACTGCTGGTGAGGGAACAGGTCTGAGAGAACTTATGACTGACCCAAGGTCACACCAGCAGCTGCATGTGGAGGAGTGGGGAATCAAACCCGATTCTCCCAAATTAGAGTCCCACCTTTCACTACCCAAAGGAGTCTCAGAGTGCCTTACAATCTCCTTCCTCTCCCCCTCCCCGCAACAGACACCCCATGAGGCAGGTGGGGCTGAGACAGCGCTGGGACAACTGCCCTTGAGAGAACAGCTCTGAGAGAACTTGTGACTGACCCAAGGCCACATCAGCAGCTGAATGTGGAGGAGTGGGGAATCAAACCCGGTTCTCCCAGATTAGAGTCCCACCTTTCACTACCCAAAGGAGTATCAGAGTGGTTTACAATCTCCTTCCCCTTCCCCTCCCCACAACAGACACCCTGTGAGGTAGGTGGGGCTGAGAGAGCTCTGAGAGAACTGCCCTTGAGAGAACAGGTCTGACAGAACTTGTGACTGACCCAAGGTCACTCCAGCAGCTGCACGTGGAGGAGTGGGGAATCAAACCTGGATCTCCCAGATTAGAGCCCGTGCTCCTAACCATGATACCAAACTGGCTCTGAAGTGTAGAAGTTAGGAGAAGACCTTCAGACAGAAGTTAGGAGAAGACCTTCAGACAGAAAAACCTTGGATTTCAGACTAGCCAGGTCTGTCCGGGAGAGAGGCCACTCAGGAATAGGATTCTAGCAAGCCTGTGGGAGCTCAGCCCAGAAGCAGGTGGGCAAAGTGCTAACCAGCCACTACACCAAACTGGTTCTCTTTAAGGAGAGGTTGAGGGGAGGACAGGATGGCTCTCTCCAAGTATTTGAAGGGCTGTCACTTGGAGGAGAGCAGGGAGTTGTTCCTGTTGGCAGCAGAGGAGAGGACTCGCAAGGATGGGTTTAAATTAAGGGCGGGAAGGTACCACCAGGATGAGGAAACACTTTTTGACAGTCGGAGTTGTGCAAGAGTGGAATGGGCTGCCTGGGGAGGTGGTGGGCTCCCCCTCCCGTAATGAAATATGGAAAACAGTTAGGCCAAAGGACCCATCAAAACTGACTGCTTTCTTCTCAGCATAATCAGGAAACATGCCTCAATTAATAGGAAAACAATTAGACCAAATAGTTAACCAACAATTGACAACTTTCTTCTTTTTCTTCTTCATCTTCTTCTTCTTCTTGAGCATATTCTGAACATATTCAGGAAATACATAAAGTTAAATACTTAAAATGACATCATCATACCATCATCATGGGAATAATATTCAAACAGCATAATTGGTTACAAAAGCTTAAACAACATTTACATAAAAATCTCCTTATTGGTCAAATGTAAGTAAGGTGTTTCTATGCAATAGCGTCACATATTTACTTGACATGACCTAAGGCATATCGGCTAAAGCTTGTTCTTCCCCAAACAAAAGTATTCATTACTGATACGAGACTAAAATCTTATCTGACCCAGACATTGAAAGGTTTGCCCTAAGAACTACAGAATCATGAACTTTGTACCTATTATGTTGTCTGCTAACAATATCAGACCTACAAGAGGAAAGCCTTCTATATAACAGGCCTTTCTAACATCCTAATAAAATATTACTTAAAGAATAAATCTATAAAAACCAGAGAAACATGAATGCGAACAATCAAGAGGGAAAAACCTATATATGAAAATCTTTATATTCCCATTCATACTACAGCACTGAGTAGAGGGTGGGAGTGCGACTAGGTGGTCGATACGGCCCCTTCCGACTACGATTCCGTGACTCCCTAGGTGGTGCCTGGCAGTTCCAGCAGAAAGTCAGAGTGGTTGTCCTGAGTGGAGAAGGGTGCCAGGTGGGTCTCAGCCAAAGGGCAGCGTTGCAACTATCAGCTCCGGAGTATCAAGGGGCAGGGAGGCCAGCAAGCGGCAACCTCTCCTATACGGCTGCCGGCTGTGGTCTTGCCTACTTATTCCTCTAGCTTATTTTTACCACGCCTTCCTTCCTCCCCCCCCCCCCAAATGCAAAATTTTTCTTCGCAAAATTAATAACAATAAAGCACTGACAACACATTAAACATGTTACGTACAATTTCCGGAATAGTCAAAAATTCAAGAACCGTCAGGATGTGCACAAGGAATATCAGCCATTCAGATACAGAACGTTGAAGGTGATTCTAACACTGTAAATTAGAAATGTAACAAGTTTTGATATTATGGTTTTTTGGGAGGAAGAAGAAGAGATTGGATTTATGCCCCGCCCTTCACTACCCAAAGGAGTCTCAGAGTGGTTTACAAACTCCTTTCTCTTCCCCTCCCCACAACAGACACCCTGTGAGGCAGGTGGGGCTGAGAGAGCTCTTGACAGAAACGGCTCTTTTTCAAGGACAGCTCTTATCAGAACTACGACTTGCCCAAGGTCATCCAGCCAGGTGCAAGTGGAGGAGTGGGGGAATCAAACCTGGTTCTCCCAGATTAGAGTCCGCGCACTTAACCACTACACCAAACAACTTCTTTCTCTGCCAGGTATCCTGCAACCGAGAACGAAACTGTTTGGGAGGTTTTTTGGTATCTGCCTGTATAGGCCCCCCCTTGTGGAGGCATCTTACCATAAACAAAATGTTCCCACAGCTTATTGTGCCATTGTGGGATGATAGGGGCTAATTTTTCTCTCCACTCGTGTGCTATGCATAATCTGGCAATTGCAACTGTCATGCCCTGGGGTGTCCCCAGGTCTGGGGGGACCACTTGCCGTATTGCCTAAGGACTCAGGAGAGAAGCAAGGAGCCTCAGATTTAGAAGGAGCGTGGAGTTTGAGCACTTCCAGCGTCTCCTTCCTTGGGGTCGGCAGCCGCTTTCTATCTCTCTTGCTCGCCCAGCCAGTCGCCGCCGGCATCCTCCCTGACTCTCTTAGCTTCTCTCCTTTTATCCTTGTTCCCCCCTCGGTGACACCTCCCACTTCCTTTTCCAGTAACGCCACTGCTTCCTTCACCTGTCAATCACCCCCTCCACCTTCCCTATGGTGCGTCTCTACCCTAGCCCCGCCCTCCTGTGATTTCCTGTGTCGCTCTTCCTGAACTGGTGTGTGTAGGGGAGTGGCTACTTCCGGTATGCCAATGGGTACCGATGAGGGCCATCGCGGCTTCTCCCGACCCTTTCCCCTGAGTATGGCCGGGCCTTTGCAGTCGCCCCGCACCTGGGACCTTGCGCCCCCCCCCCCCGTTGGCAGCCGAGGCAGCGACTTCGTCTCCTACTGTCTCCTCGGCCCTAGCTCCTCCACTACTCCTCCTCCTTGGGGCCTCCCTCACCACGGGGGAACTGAGTTGAGTCTCCCAGACTCTTCTGGTCATTTGCCTGCGGCTTCTTTCATATCACAACGACTGCAGACCTTGCCGCCCCCCCGAACCCCTTTCTCAGGGGGTTCTGTCTTCCGTGGGGTGCTGAGGGTCCAGTGTGGCTTGCAACTAAAGTTGATATCAAAGTATGCTGTGCTCTATTTTCAGTGATGGCTGGCCATGCGTCCAACAGTACCACTTCTGGTTTAAAGGGCAGGTCAATTTCGGTAATGGCTTTTATTTGGGTGTACACCTTTTGCCAAAAGTCATTAATTACTGGGCATTGCCACCAACAATGGATATAGTCTGCTACAGACCCGCAATTCTTCCA
>NW_015176589.1:14217-17572 GCF_001447785.1 Gekko japonicus | reverse complement strand
GGCCGGCAAGACTAAACACCAAGGTGCACGGAACGCTGTTACCTTCCCACTGAAGTGGTACCTATTTATCTACTTGCAATTTCTTGCTTTCGAACTGCTAGGTTGACAGAAGCTGGAACTAGAGACGGGACCTCACTCCGTCATGTGGCACACTCAGGTCTCGAACTGCTGAACTACCGACCTTCCACAGCCTGCAGTTCAGCGTCTTAACCACTTGAGTCACCACAGCTACAGACCCGCAATTCTTCCAGCAAAATGTCGATGTGCTAGGTTTAATTCTATGCAGTCTGAAAGGGTGCAGGTACCATCGGTTTAACACCTTGAAGTAGTTAAATTTGATGTTGAATATTTTCATGGAGGCATTAGGGGAGTTTTGATTGTATTCCCAATCTTGTTCTGTCAGGCGACCTTGGCAATCTGTTTGCCATAGCGTGTGAGATCTCAGGCATTTTGTGTTAGAGGGTTTAATAATCATTTTATACAGTTTTGAGATCAGACCTTTGGCTATCCCGATCTACGGTCTAGAAGTTCCTCAAACTGTGATGTGGTCTTGTCTTGTTGGTTTTGATGAAATCCTGACGCATTTTACCACGCCTTTCTCACAGAGATGGTTCTGTGCTCTGTACAGTGGAATCAGACAGTACAGGACATCAAACGAACAACGCAATAGGACTAGGAGTTCAAAACTGAATGGCAACGCGAGCAGCGGTGGGAACATACCGTATGAGATATGCAAGGAACACTGCAAATGAACAATGCAGTAGAACTTGGAGTGCGGAAAGGAGGTTCGGGACTGATGCAATCAGCCAGGAATGCAAAATTAAATGACAATGTGAACAGCAAGCTTCCCAGGCCAGTATCCTGCAAACAATGCAGAATATGAGATTACAAACAAGCAGGGCACTGCCATATTCACAGGACAAATGTAAAGCAACTTAAAGAAAACAGTCGCGAGAGTCTGACCCACAGATCAAGCAGTCAACAAGACTTGCAAAGAAGATGCTTTCTGTATATTATGGTCAACAAGCACTACAACACAATATACAAATTCCTTCAAATCATAAGAAAATCCAAGTGTAAAAATATATCATCATTGTCATCTCCAGACTAACAACGTTTCAAAACTGGATCTTCCTCAGGAAATATTAGTAAAGGTAAAGGTAAAGGTTTCCCTTGCTAAAAAGCCAGTTGAATCCGACTCTAGGGATGTGGTGCTCATCTCTATTTCCAAGCCAAAGAGCCAGCGCTGTCCGAAGACATTTCCGTGGTCATGTGGCCGGCATGACTAGATGCTGAGGTGCACAGAACACTGTTACCTTCCCACCAAAGTGGTACCTATTTATCTACTTGCAATTTCTTGCTTTCGAACTGCTAGGTTGGCAGGAGCTGGGACCAGAGAAGGGAGCTCACTCTGTCACACGGCACACTCGGGTCTCGAACTGCTGAACTACCGACCTTCCAGTCTGCAGTTCAGCATCTTTACCACTTGAGCCACCGCTACCCCTATTCATGCCACAGTATTCCCCATTACTATGTATGGGTGTGACCGCTGGACAATGAAGAAAGCCAACAGGAAGAAAGTAGATACATTTGAAATGTGGTATTGGAGGAGAAATGGATACCGTGGGCTGCCAAAAAGAAAAATGAATGGATTGTTGATCCAATCAAGCTTGAACTCTCCCTAGAAGCGAAAAAGACTAAACTGAGGCTATCATACTTTGGTCACATTATAAGATGAGGCCCACTGGCAGGGGTCATTTCGTAGAAAAAGAGGTGCAAGAGCTCATTAGCATGACTCATTTGCATATGCCACACCCCCTGACATCACCGGAAGTGTGTCAGAAGGCAACACCCACCGCTCAGGCTCCACTGGACTGTTTTGGATGGCTAGCTATTGGGGGGGGGAGGGGAATGTGCAGATCTGCCCTCAGTGGGATAGAGAGCGTGTCCCTGAAGGCGGGATGGGGGGGGGGCTCTGCAATTTATCTGGCTGCTTCTTGCTCCTTGTGAGGACTGCTAGGAGCAGGGGGCGGGGCTTGTTGCATGTGCCCGCCCCCTGGGCTCCTTACTGCTGGAGCTCTGCTCCTGTGCGCTCCTGCAGGAAATGACCCCTGCCCACTGGAAAGGACAACAATGCTAGGCAGGCAGCAGGAAAAGACCCAATGAGAAGCCATGAGGGCTTGAGCAAGGCAGTTATGGACAGGGCATCTGGGAGGTCATTAGTTCATAGGGTCACCAGGAGTCAGAAGCAACTCGATGGCAGTCAACACACACAGAGATACACAAGGCAATGCATTCAGAGAATCATAGAGTTGGGAAAGCCGGAGGTGACGTGATGACGCCGGGCATGCTGGGGGCGGGGCCATAGCCATTTAAGGGGAAAACTCTATGTCACATCATGTCACATCCGGCTGACGTGCATGCGGCGCACGCGCATGCTCGGGACGCCATCCGGGAGCCCCCCGCTGCAACGAAAAACGGACTTGGCAACCCTATCTAGGAGGCAAGTAGTAGGCCTTACAGCTGTCAGGATCCTATCAACATCATCCTGGGAGAGTCGGCTGAAATGGCCCAAAAATGGATCTGAAGACAGAGGAGAGGCTTTCAGTTCCCTTATTGTATCAGCTGTGGGGGAGAGGTCCTTGCAGAGCGACATTATCTGTGAAATAGCTCTCAAATGCCTCACAGCCAATACCCAATTCCCTCCTCCCTTCTCATGGTCTGCCCAAGTTCATAGAATCATTATCTGCTCCTCCCATATGATGGCACCCTTCTGGACCATTTTGTCCCACCACAGATCTGTTCCGCTACAAGAATTGTGCAATGGAGGCTGCATAGAAATCTTTCTTGGCCTTCACTGCCATCTTATAGCCAGTGCTGAGCATTTGAACTGCTAGTGTGGTGGCTGTATTAAATGTATTCATATGCCTGCACAACCATCTGAAATGTAATCAATTTCCTAGCAGTCCAGAGGCCACTGTTCAGAGCAGGAACAGCTAACTGATTATCTGTGGGTTGCATACTGTACTTCTGGGCAATGCATTTATGTCTCTGTTATGGGGAAACCACTTTCTCTGCCCCAAAGCCTAGGTGGCTAGGCTTTTTTAGAGTGGGATCAGGCCCGTAGCCAAGATTTTTTTAATTCGGGGGGCCTTTAAATAAGTCAGGGGGCACCCTGCACACACACCCAATGGAGCGCCTGTGCTGGATGTAGGGTTGCCAAATTATTTTTGGCCGGGAGTGGGGGGCTGGGCGCGTGCGCCGTGTGTGTGTCACCCGGAAGTGACGTCGCACGCTGGGGGCGGGGCCACGCCATTTGAGGGGAAAACTCTTTGTTTCCCCCTCAAATGGCGTG
>NW_015176589.1:7845-13809 GCF_001447785.1 Gekko japonicus | reverse complement strand
CCTTAGAGGCTTCCAGCCGCCAGGCCCTGCCAATCTCTCCCCCCTGCTCCTTCCCCCTCCACTGATCTCCTTCCCTCCCCCTCCAGCTCCGGTGGCCGATCTCCTTCTCCTCTCCCCTCCGCCTCACCTCCTTCCAGCCGCCAGCCCACCGCATGCGCAGGAAACGCTCTTTTACTTTTGGGGGGATTTAAATATCTCCCCTATATTTTTTGTTCAACTTTTTAGATGTTTGTGCACACCTGGGCATTGCCCCACGTGTGCAGGAAAATCTCCCTGCCCCCCAGGTGCCCCCGATGTGCGGATTTAGATATCCGCACACAGGGGGCGCCTTCGCTATTAGATATATAGATATGGAGCAGAGGTCCATCAGTGGCTCTTAGCCACAAGTATAGATAGGAACTCTCAGGCTGGGGCAAGTGATACTCTGTCTTCTTGGTGTTTGGGGGGGGCAACAGTGTGTGTGGGGGCTTCTGGTGTCCTGGCCCCACTGCTGGACGTCCTGGGGGCACCTGGTATTTTTGGCCACTGTGTGACACAGAGCGTGTTGGACTGGATGGGCCATTGGCCTGATCTCACATTGGCTTCTCTTATGTTCTTAATACCACAAGAGCCTCCCCAACCTCCTCAGGCAAGCTGTTCTACAGGGCGGGGGCCACCACAGAAAATGCACATGAGCAAAGGGTTGCCAGTTTTACCAGTCTGCATAGGAATCCCCCCCCCAAGGCTCTGTCTGTACCAATGGCTGAAGCTGCATGCCAGATCATAGTAGGAGAGGAAGTCCCACAAGTATGTGGCACCTCATTGTTCTCTGGCTGGCTGAACTTGCATAAGGGGTGATCCAGGTTGCCTGCCCACCTGCTTTCTGTCTCAAATGCCTGCCTGCCTGCCTGCCTGCCTGCCTGCCTGCCTGCCTGCCTGCCTGCCTGATTTCTGGTTGCATCTGGGCTGCAAACCCTGACAGCCACTAGAATAAACCCTTGGCTTCATTCACACATTATAGGGTGGAGCACAGAATCCTGTATGTCAGTTCTGGTAAGAAGATGCATGCAAACTTCCTTCTGGGCAGGGATATTTTATTTTATTTATTTATAAAATTTATACCCTGCCTTGTGCCCTTACAAGGGCTGTCAAGGAGGCTAAACATTTAGAAAATAGAATTCTTCAGCACATAGAGGGACAAGACCTGCTGAGGGAAAATCAGCATGGCTTCTGCAAGGGGAAGTCCTGCCTCACCAACCTTTTGGCGTTCTTTGAGAAAGTGAACAAGCATGTAGACAATGGTGACTTGGTAGACATCATATACCTGTACTTTCAAAAGGTTTTTGACAAGGTACCTTACCAAAGACTCCTGGGTAAACTTAAGCAGTTATGGGATAAGGGGACAGATTCTCTTATGGATTAAAAACTGGGTAAATGACAGGAAGCAAAGAGTAGGAATCAATGGACAGTTCTCACCATGGAGGGAAAGTCAGCAGTCGGGTCCCACAAGGATGGGTATTGGGGCCGGTGCTATTTATTTATTCATTGATGATCTGGATCTGGGGGTGAGTAGTGTAGTGGCCAGGTTTGCAGATGACGGGCGATGGCACAGGCAGTTAAATGCCAGTAGAAATAGTTATCTTGAACAGCTGTAACAGCGGTTCGAATACCACCGTGGTCGGGGTGAGCTCCCGACCCTTGCCCCAGCTCCTGCCAACCCAACAGTCCGAAAGCCCCTCGGGGCAATTAGGTAAATGGGTACCTGTCCGTAGGAGGACAGGGGGTACCCCTCCCTCGAAATTGGGCTCCAGCCAAGCAAGGAATCGAGAAGTGGCGGCAACACGGCGGCGGTTGGCACAGAGGAGGTGAAGAGAGGCAGTGACATCCCAAGGAGGTGGTTGGCTCAGCAGATGATGACGTGGCCAGCAGGAGGACGTCCAGAGCCGCAAGGACGTTGTGACGCCCACTGCGGCTGCGCACCAGGGCCCTTAACCAACAGCCCCCGAGAGGAGTCGCCAGAGAGCCGAAAGAACAGTGGAGGCCGCGGAAGCCGCACCGGAGAGAACTGGAAGAAGTTGCCCACTCACCAGATAAAGGAACAATTGGAGCCGGGAGGGTACCTGGTAGGGCTCCTCCCACCCCAGACGTACTGTGGCCATAGTTAGGGTTTCTGCATAGGTCTCTGCACCATGCACTGTATAAACCGCTCAGAGCCCTTCGGGTGTGAGCAGGGTACAAATTGAAAGTATAAATAAATAAATAAATAAATATGACACCAGATTATTCAGGATGGTGAAAACCAATTGTTGTGGGGAGGGGAAGGGAAAGGAGATTGTCAGCCGCTCTGAGACACCTTTGGGTAGTGAAGGGCGGGGTATAAATCCAATCTCTTCTTCTTCTTCTTTTACCTCACAGGGTGCCTGTTGTGGGGAGGGGAAGGGAAAGGAGATTGTAAGCCGCTCTTAGACTCCAAATGAAGGGCGGGGTATAAATCCAGTCTCTTCTCTTCTTCTTCTTCTTATGTCCGCTGACCGCCATCAGGGGCCAGGGAATACCCCCGAGCTTGAATCTGAAGGAACAATGGGGGACTAGGCTCTTAGTCTCTCCAATGGGGAACCAGTAGGACCGTGGCGGGAGATTTAAACCCACCAACGGGACCCAGGTGTGTATATAGTTGGCCAGCCGGCCGTTAGTTTTTGTCTTCGTTGTGTTCCAGTAAACCATGCTGATCACTACATCGGTCTCAGTGGTTTCTCCATGCGTCTAACCCACTACACTTCAACTTCTTAGGAAAGGGGTTGAACCTAAAATGGCTGGTATTGTAGTGCCCCTGTATAGATCTACGGCGCGGCCTCATTTGCAATACCGCGTGCAGTTCTGGTCCCCGTATCTCCAAAAGGACACAATTAAAACAACTTTAAAAAGGGGTGAAAACCAGAGTTGGAATATGTACTCACTCCATAATGTGGCACACTTGGATCTCGAACTGCTGAACTACCGACCTTCCACTGCCTGCAGTTCAGCGTCTTAACCACTTGAGCCACCGCAGCTCCTGTGATGTACACTGGGATAAAAAAACCCAACAACTTCAAGTATAGGTTAATGAGATCAGAGCTTGCTGAGACTGAGAGGGAAAAAGATCTTGGGGTGGGAGTCGATAGCTCAATGAAATTGTCAACCCAAGTGTGCTGTGGTGGCAAACTATATGTTAGGGATTATTAGAAAAGGAACTGAGAACAAAACGGCTGATACTGTAATGCCCCTGCATAGATCCACAGTGCTGCCTCTTTTGGAATACCGCGTGCCGTTCTGGTCCCCGTATCTCCAAAAGGACATAATTAAAACAACTTTAAAAAGGGGTGAAAACCAGAGTTGGAATATGTACAAAACAGGAGCAGTATGCCATAGAAGTGTTACAGAAGTCTTCCATTTATGTACTCTTTAAGTGGGAGGATTCTTTGATCAACCGGGACCCCGTCGGAATCTTCCACAAGTGGTAGTAAGCAAAAGGATATGCTGTAAAATCTTTCAGAAAGTTGTATGGAACAGAAGTACATGCTGTTGTTTGTTTTCATTGGTTATTGTAAGAAATAGACGACGTTGTAATTTGTTGTATTGACGCAAACGACAAGGATCATATAAATTACACTGAACACCAGTGTATTATTTATTAGTAACTTTAAAGACGCGTCTGTTTATACTGGTTGCCATCTCATGGTATATATTGTGTTTGTATTGGGTTAACTGTCCATGAGCCTGTACTTTGAAGCAAAACAGTTAAAATACGTACAAAGCATGGGTTAGGAAGGAGCGATCACGGAGGGAATGCCAAACACACACACACACACACACACAAAAGTCTTCATCTGCCTCCAAAGGTTGTCAGGCACGTTTGTTCCCGAAACCCCACCAATCGTGGGCCAGAGACGGAGTCGTCACTCCAGCTGGCAGAGTCTAATCTCAAACCGCCAGAAGTGCTCTTCAGTTCCGATACCACCTGAAATATAGAGCCAAGAGGATCCAGATAAATGCACAGGGGTGGGGTGGGGCTCTTTCGGTATTGGTCTGTGGCTCAGCGGTGCCCATCTATCAACCGCCGGGCCCCTCTGCGTATTGTCCCACCGGCGTGTTATCTCTTCCAGCGAAGCGATTTCTGCCAGGAGGAGGGAAGTTTTGAGGGCCGCGGGGCCACGCCGAGCCACAGTTCTGATAAAGTGCCTCGCCGAGTCTTTCCGGAGAAATTAATTCCGATTGGATTGATTTGGAGCTCCCTTCCCACCCCCCCAGTTTGTAAAGCAATTTAAGTACAATTGACAAATCGTGGCAGATAAATGGCATTGCGGGTTTTGGGGGGATGCATTCAGGTTCGATGGGGGGGGGAAGACCGTGTTCAACATCTTTATTAATAGTGTGGAAGGGGAAGTAAACAGACCATTAATAACACCTGTAGATGATAACCGAATTGATGCATTCAGGTTCGATCCTGGGAGGAGCAGCCAGGGGAAGTTTGCAGAGTGAGTTACCTCCTTCAGAAGAGAGAAGGAGGGAGTCAGAGAGGTGCAGCATCACTGGTGATGAGGAAGGACTGGAAGGAGAAGAAGAGAATAGACTGGATTTATACCCTGCCCTTCACTACCCAACAGAGTCTCAGAGCGGCTTACAAACTCCTTCTAGCTCCCCACCCTGTGAGGTAGGGGGGGCTGAGAGAGTGCTTTTGAGAACTGCCCTTCAGAGAACAGCTCCGAAAGAACTTGTGACTGACCCAAGGTCACACCAGCTGCTGCATGTGGAGGAGTGGGGAATCAAACCCGGTTCTCCCAGATTAGAGTCTGTGGTCCTAACCACTACACCAAACTGGCTCTCAGGAGTGGGGCCCTGTGAATCTGGGCAACTGCTCTGAAGGCTTGGAACAAGGTTATCTAGTCGCCCCCCCCCCCCAAGTAAGGAAGGACAAAACAAAAAAGTGTATTTTTTGTTAGTCACTCCAAACCAGGGGTGTCAAAGCCATTTGTTACAAGGGCCAGATCTGACATAAATTTCAGTTTGTCGGGCCGGGCCACGTGTGCCGTAAAAATGTAATGCCAGGTACCGGAGAAATAAACTTTATAAAGGAGACCGGCAAACTTGATTAATTGTATTATTTTTTTAACTCAAAATTCAAAGCAAAGCAATTGGTTCCTAGCAGTGAGAGCAACTGATGTTACTGGGGAACCCACAGAAGTTTGGCTCTACCAAATCCCCACCCCCAATTCTCATCCCCCCTGCATTTACCACAGAAACAGTCATGCTGAGGGGAAGGCCTGGCAGAGAGGCTGTTTCCAAAACCTCCAGGAGGCACTTTCTGTCCTCCCATGACCCCTTGTCCCTCATGGGCTGAGAACAGCACCAATTTCTTGTGGGCCAGAGAGAATCCCTGGATGGGCCGTTTCCGACCCTGCTCCAAACCAACGTCCTGACCTGCCATGCGTTGAATAACAATTTGGCATAGCGTTCCCATATGCTTAAAGCAAAATTCACGCAAAGCCTGCTGCCCCTAGTTCTGGTACCTGGAGGGAAAATGCCACCATTAACAATTCTCCAAGCTGTAAATAATTGCCTGTGGTTTGCAAGAACGGACATCAGGCGTCTCTGGTTTTGCCAGGAGCTGAAGGCCTGTGGGGGAGAGTTAATCTGGAGGTTAGGTTTGAGTCCACGAGCACCCTTGAGACCAACAAGACTTTCAGGATACAAGTTTTCAAGAGCCAAAGTCATAATCTTCCTTCCTTCCTTCCTTCCTTCCTTCCTTCCTTCCTTCCTTCCTTCCTTCCTTCCTTCCTTCCTTCCTTCCTTCCTTAGTTAATCTGGAGGTTAGGTTGGAGTCCACGAGCACCCTTGAGACCAACAAGACTTTCAGGATACAAGTTTTCAAGAGCCAAAGCCATAATCTTCCTTCCTTCCTTCCTTCCTTCCTTCCTTCCTTCCTTCCTTCCTTCCTTCCTTCCTTCC
>NW_015176589.1:7359-7516 GCF_001447785.1 Gekko japonicus | reverse complement strand
CTCTTGTGCGCGCGCTCCAGCTTGTCAACATCCTTCCTAAAAGGTGGTGCCCAAAACTGGACACAGGACTCCAGGTGAGGCCTGACCAGAGCGGAATAGAGCAGAACTACCACCTCCTGTGATCAGGACACAATGCTTCTGTTAATGCATGCTAAGA
>NW_015176589.1:5859-6522 GCF_001447785.1 Gekko japonicus | reverse complement strand
AATAAGTTTGGGAACCTCTGGTCTAATTTCAGTCACTATACATGCACATACAACAAACATCACTCATGGTTCACTTCGACATTTGGATCAACCATATCCAACAGGCCTCAGGCTGAGGTCTTTCTCATCACCTCCTGCCGGATCCTTTTTAACTGGAGATGCCGGGGATTGAACCTGGGACCTTCTGCCTGCCAGGCAGAGGCTCTCCCAGGGAGCCGCAGCCTTCAAGTTCTGCACAGAGCTGGAGAGCCCTCTCTTCCGGTGGATGTGGCAAATCCTCTTTACCGGCTATTTTTTGCAACCTGGTCGTTGCCGGCCTGTTCCTCTGATAAGCATATCCAATTTCCCCCAATAAGCACTTATTGGCGCCCTGTTGCTTTATCTGCCTTCGAACACAGTCGATATCTGTCGCCGGTGCGCCGGGAGATTTCTGTGCGTGGTTTCCATGACGACGGGGTTACCTCTAAGAGAGACAATTTTCCCCCAGCCCTCCGTGCGATTCCCGTGCTGTGCCCCGCACTCAGAACTGTCTCCCCATAAAAGTGGCACTAATTGAGCGTGAAATAGGATGCACCGAAATTATGCCGTAATTTATGCAGACTTAAAGAGCTCCACAAAGCTATTTGGGCATATTGGGACCCATCCCAGCTCCGCCCCTGCTGA